>NC_137499.1:22699490-22714490 GCF_041902795.1 Electrophorus electricus
GATGCGTTTCTTCCTGTTAATGTTGATCTCCTCCTGTAGGTACTGCTCATACTGCTCATTAATGAACTTCATAATGGGCTGCCAACTACAGGGAGAACACACGCACGCACACACACAGTGAGCACAAAGCAAGGTAATGCCGTGTGGTGTGTAAGAGTAGTGGAGGGAATGCTGTTACCAGTTCTCATTGTTGATCTGGTCTCCAAATCCTGGTGTATCAATTACTGTTAGTTTCATCCTCACCCCTTTCTCTTCAATATCTACAATGCACACACACACACACACACACACACACACACAGAGTTACAACAGTGCACATGAACTAAGTATGCCACAGACTAGTACTGTGCTGCTCATCAGCAGTTATATAATAAACAATTATATCATACGAATATCTGAATATAAACCTGTCTCTATCTATTCGTTCCAGTATATATATATATATATATATATATATATATATATATATATATATATATATATATATATATATATATATATGTGTGTGCGCGCGTGTGTGTCTGTGTGTCAGTGCATGTGTGTGTGTGTGTGTGTGTGTTTACCATGACTGATGGATTTGATCTCGATGGTTTTGGGAATCCTCTCCTCATCATCAGGCTTCACAGACCTCCGGCTCACTTTAGACTTGAACAGAGTGTTGATCAGTGTGGATTTACCCAGCCCGCTCTGACCTGTACACACACATGTATAAACAGACATAAACACACACAGGAAGGAATAGACCAGTGCAGCCATCACGCTACAGCAGTACAGACATAAATAACAAATCATTACATTTACAAATAACATTCATTTATTCAGATTTGTTATTTATATTCTTTGCACTATGCCTGATTCCCAACAGTAGTGTGGGTTAGGGTTGGTGTGTGTGTGTGTGTGTGTGTGTGTGTGTGTGTGTGTGTGTGTGTGTGTGTGTGTGTGTTTGTGTGAGACTGAACATAGTCCCTCATTTCCTCCATTCTGTGTGTGGCTATAATCTCATCACCTCTTCTTCCGGCTTCACTGTACACACACAGACACACACACACACAGTTTTTGGAAACAGTGTACCTCAGTGCAACAGTACACCTCAGGCATTGAGTTTGCTCTGCTTCACCTACATCGAACGCAGAGCGAAGTGCCTTATGACATCCACCGCTATCCCACGCGAGGCTGGCGCCCACCCAAACTCCAGCTAGTCATTAAGCCACTGAACTGTGAGCACGGGCTGACGCACACCAGTGCGCACCCATCGCACGGTTGGCTAGGGCTTAAGATAGACAACTAGCCATGAGTCAGCTTATAGCGGGCAGACGGGGCTGGGGTGAGCAGAAGCACATGATCCCGTTAGTGTGTGCTGTCGGTAATTGTGTGTGCTGCCCGGCTGGCTCCACTCACCCACTGCCATGATGTTGAGCTCAAACCCCTGTTTCATAGCCTTCCTCCTCATCTGCTCCAGGACAGAGTCGACTCCCACGTAGCCAAACTCCGCCCCTGCCTTTTCGCCCCGCCCCACCGGCTGAGGCTGCTGTGCTGTTTTTGCTGCGTCTGCCATGTTGCCGTAGAAACTGCTGATGATCTCTGACCCTGGTGGTGGAGTGAGACAGCTTTGACGGATGTCAGTAGGTGATACACTCGCGTAGGCTTCACACGCATCTTCAGTGATCCTCAAACCTGTGTACTAAACTCTATTACAGGTTTTTTCTGTTTTAACTGTTTGAAGGACAATCCCTGGACTTCAGGTACCCACATGCTCTGCACAATTTAGTGTTTAGTGCCCAGTGTGACATTCTTGCAACACTGTCTGAGTGGAACTCCTGGCAGGTGAACCAGAACTCCAGGGCTGTGTGCTCTGAACCCTGCAGTGACAGAGCTACGTTGCCATTTTGGCCACAGGGAGAAAAACCTCATCCCGCACTGTGTTTCCCCAACATCTAAAAATCAAACCCTGAAATGTTGATTCAGTGCTCAGATGAATATCTTTGCAGTGGGTAAATCAAATCCAGCGTCAAATCCAGATAATCCAAACAGCAAAGACTAGAACCGCTAAGTAAACAAACAATTTATAGCTGACAAAGTACCACACAATAGGGGAGATTTAGATAGTGGGAACTGGTAGCAACTCACACTTGAGAGATAATTAAATAGAAATAAATCCTTGCCAAAATCTCCGAATCAGCACCTACAAATACAGAAGAAAGCCGGGATTTGGGCTTTGAGTTTCGACATGGTCACAGCCTGGTGGCAGAGTGCAAAAACTCGAGACATGAGGGGGAAACATGTAGACGCTAGTACTCCATTCCATCCAGAGCAGTGCTATTTCACAACCCTTACCTAACAAAGAGAGAGAGAGCCTGACAGAGAGAGAGAGAGAGAGAGAGAGAGAGAAAAACAAAGCTTTTTTACAAGCTGGGACTTCCTCCATATGTCTGTCTAGACACTAAAAACAAGAATGAGAGAGAGAGAACGAGAAAGAGAGACAGGGCGAGAGAGAAAAAGATAGAAAGAGAGAGTGAACGAGAGAGCGAGAGAGAGGCCAGATCCCAAAGAGCCAGACTAAACTCACACACTCCGCTGCTGTGGTCAGCCCTCCAGTACGTACAGCAGCCGCTGACCTTTGCAGACAGGAACATAGCTCATTCATTTTCCTTTGTGATGTCACTTATTACCTCCCCCGGCAGGAGGACGATCCGACACCCACCACCAATCAAAACATCGCATGTCATAAATCGCATCATGCACATGCTAAAGAGGGGAGGACAAACTTCACTAGCACTCCAGGTGGGTGACCTGTTCATACCAGTTCAAGCGATGACGCCACTTTCACACGAGCCTAAGCGTGCTCGCCGTGAGAGTTGTTCCAATCGTTACGTAGTTGATGAGCTGCTACAAGTCTGATAGGAAGCTGCATGAGCTGTATGCCAGCACTACGTCCTTCAGTGAAGAATATTCTACACAGAAATGTACATCTCCATCTTTTTGGTGTCTCTCTGTGTATCTCAAAGAGATACTGATACAGACACAAATAAATAATGTGTGTGTGTGCGTGAGTGTACATGTTTATATTATCTCCGTAGGAACCAAATGTCCCTGCATCTAACATTTTTACTTTCATTTGAAAAACTAAAAGAAACTGTCCTTTTGGTTACTGAGATTAAGGTTGCGGTCAAGTGTAGGTGTTAATTAGATCCAGTAATCATGTCAATGGAAGGTCCCTACAAGGATAGTAAACAAGACTGTGTGCTTGTGTGTGTGTGTGTGTGTGCGCGTGTGTGGGTGCTCTGCAGGCTTTCTTCACTATCACAGTATTCAGGAAATAGTGCTAACTTCCTTCACTCAGCAAGCCATTTCCTGTCATAAGAGTGAGACACACTCCATGAGAGAGCACCCCCCTTCACACACACACACACACACACACACACACGCACACACACATAAATAGATACAAACTCTTTGTGAGAATAATAGCTGCTACAACAACTGCAAAGCAAAATATAATAAAAATAAAGAAAGAAATAATATTTACATTTACGAAATTTTGCAGAGGCTGTTTTCCAGAGTGACTTACAAAAGTGCTTTGCCATTTAACAAACTAGCACTTATTGTTTATTACACTTATCATTGTTTAAGATAGACCTTATGTATTTTGTACTTCTAGTCATCAGCACTCTGTATTTCTACAGTATTCTAGATCGTTGGTATCTTGGACTTGAACCTACTGTACTGGCTAGAATGTATTCTACGAGGAAATGACAAAGCACTTTTGTAAGTCGCTCCGGATAAGAGCGTCTGCTGAATGGCATAAATGTAAATGTAAATGTACTCACAGATTACATCCTAGCCAGTAGAGTAGGTTAGTAAGGCATCAAAACTCCACGGCTCTTTACTGTACACTTAATGTTGCAAACACTTGTACATGGCACTCAGTACAACTCGAACTGTGCAGTTCACTGGATGGTCATCAGGACTTTTCTGTTTGGCCCAGACCAAGGGCCCCTACACCTCACCTCAGAGTCAGCCCCGCCCACAGCCTCCACCTCAGAGTCAGCCCCGCCCACAGCCTCCACCACAGAGCCAGCCCCGCCCACAGCCTCCACCACAGAGCCAGCCCCGCCCACAGCCTCCACCACAGAGCCAGCCCCGCCCACAGCCTCCACCACAGAGCCAGCCCCGCCCACAGCCTCCACCACAGAGCCAGCCCCGCCCACAGCCTCCACCTCAGAGTCAGCCCCACCCACAGCCTCCACCACAGAGTCAGCCCCGCCCACAGCCTCCACCTCAGTCAGTCCCGCCTACAGCCTCCACCTCAGAGTCAGCCCCGCCCACAGCCTCCACCTCAGAGTCAGCCCCGCCCACAGCCTCCACCTCAGTGTCAGCCCCGCCCACAGCCTCCACCTCAGTCAGTCCCGCCCACAGCCTCCACCTCAGAGTCAGCCCCGCCCCCCAGACATCTCATGAGGGATGTGGTCTCTCAGTCTGTGGACACTTTTCCCTCAATCACCCCAAAATAATCAGGAGGGGGAAAAGTGAGAACAGAACTCAGTATTCCTAATTAGCATAATGCTAACTGACCCGGAGAGTTCCCATTCATTGTTTGCCATCTCTGTATTTTATAGGCGAGGTATTCTTTAAAGAGCATAGCATGGCATTCCTAACATGTTCTTAGGCTGCAGTACAATATAACATACACTACGGACACTGTATACACACGTGGGCAAAGGGAGAAAACACCCAAACTCCAAGTGAAATTTAATCATCTTAGCAACAAACCATTAGTCATAAAATGAATAAAACCTAAGATGTGTCTATTGCTCTGTGCAGCACAGACTTCTTCATTTGAGGACTACAAACCAATTTGTTTCTTCATGGCATGTGAGCTGCACTTTACAGAGAAAAAAAAAATCACTTTTACTACTATTGTTTGTTACTTTTTTTGTAGTGAAATTGACTTGTTGGTCCTTTAATGTGACATTTTTAGCAGAATTTTGCAGCAGAGCACTAAAATTCCCACAACACAGAAGTACGCTATGTGTGTATAAAATATAGTTTCAGTTCAGCAATAGCAGGAGAAGGTGTTCCATGACAAAGTTGTCCTCTCTGGCCTAAATTCCAGGCTAGAATGAATGTGAGCTGGTCGGCAGGGGCTGTCGGGCTTGGGAGAAAGACCTGCCATGAGGCCACTGGGATTAAGACTAAAACCCTGAGGCAGGCTGGCACTGGGCATGTGCCATCGGCACCTGTTGAAGCCATCTGCCGACAAACGCACACACACACACACACACACACACACACAGCACTCAAAACAAGAGGACTCAAAGAGTTGATTCATAGTGAAGTCGCGTAAAATCGGTTTAAATGCAAATCGATGCAAATACATACACACACACACACACACACACACCACAGAAAGTGAAGGAAAAAGAGGCAGAAATAAAGAAAGAGAACGAGAGAGAAAGAGAGAGAGAGAGAGAGAGAGAGAATGAGAAGAAATTATTCAAACTTCTGTCTCAGTTTTAAAAGTTTTAGGTGACAGCAAAATCTAAATATTCGTCTGAAAGTTCAGGCAGGTCTTGTTTGTGAGAATGGATAAGAGCGTGGTATGATAGGATCAATGTGTGCAGGGCAGGAGGATATTTATTGGATGGAGTGTTGTGTTCTCTGCATGGTGCAGCCGCTGAAGGCGTTTCACAAGCACTCAAGTTCACCTTCCTAAGCAAAGCCAGCCACCAGATCCATCCACACGCACACACACACATCCACACACACACACACACACACACACACATGCACAGAGACACACAAATACACGCATGAACATGCAAAACTGCTGAAACGCACTCAACACAAGTCTGGATGCGAAGTCATATGCAATGACGTGATCGAATCTCTTCAAACCCGACGTACTAAATGTCAAGAGACACTATAAGCATCACCAACCTCTCACAGAACAGTCAAATACTTTAAGTTCCACAACTATATCAGTAAGGTTTGCCTGCTGAGTAACCTGTCGACCGGCTAAATAAGGATGTGTCGGACCACTGCGTGGGGAATCACTGGAACTACTTTAACACAAGCCTCAGTTAAGACACAAACACAACCAAGCACGTTTGCACTGGTAAGAGCTATGTCTGGAAATTTAGCATCACATGCTGAGAATGAGAAGAATAGCAAGTCCATGTTTGAGGTTTACTCTGCAGGAGTGAGCTGGGGTTACACACTGTGATCACGAACACTCCGGGAAGTTCTGAAACCTGTACAGTCAGGACGATACAGAAGAGCAGAGAGCAGAGAAGCAGAAACAGCTAAAGCAAGGGTTCACACACACACACACACACACACACACACACACACACACACACACATGCACACGCACACACACACACACGCACGCACACAGCCTTGAATATGCACACACACATTCACACATACTCATATTTTAACTTGAGAAGAGAAATAAATATTTAGTAGAATAACCCCAAGTTTCACTCCCAGCTTTCCTGTGTTGTATGCTGTGTTCCTGTGCTGTTCACCAGATATCCATATTACTCATTAAATAAGATTTGGTTCAGCTAATCACCTAATCAGTACCTCATTACAGGGCATTTGTCAGAATTCAACAGGCACTGGAGTACAATGGCTGCCTTACATGTAGAGATGCTGTTTGGAGGGGCTTTGTCCAGAGCGACATATAACGACACACTTATGTCCTGAGTGTGTGAACATGCATATGTGGTCGTACCTGCTGTAATGAGCCATAATGAAAACTGTACGTTCTCTGGCATATAAAATGTATCCTCCATATGCGTGTGCGTTAGTGTAAACAGGAAATGATAAGCTTACCGCTGCACCTGACACACACACACACACACACACACACACACACACACACACACACACACACACACACACAACTTTACATATTTGCTTTCTCCTAGAAAGAAAGCTTAGTGTACACTTGCAAAAAAAGGAAGAAGGTGACATAGGGACAGCTCTTCTAACCCTACCTGTGTGTAAAATCTAAATGTACATTTAAATAAACTAACCAAGGAACAGTGATGATGAAAACAGATACATAAATCTTGCCAGGTTTATGGTAAAATCAGAAACAATCTCAGTCGTGAGCCCTCCGGCCTAAATGCAGTGTTCCACAGTTCCTATTTCTGTTTTTGTTTGTTTGTTTTGTTTTTGCAGCCGTTCCCTGAGGTTCGTGAAGCATAGCGGAGCGCTGCTTCCCTTCCCCAGAAACCCTACCTCTCCCGGCAGGACACGGGCCTGGGAGTCCCTCTCTAAAGCATGTCCAAGCTCTTCCAGAAACCATTCAGCCAGAGGGAAGCCGGGAAACCATTTAATTGCCGCAAACATGCAATTTCCCCACTGCGTTCGTGGCGAGCGCGGCAGGGCTGGACTCCGGGCCCGGGGCTTAGAGGACTGATCCACACGCCGCTCCACAAGCTGGTGTATGCACCTTCTAATGGTCAACTATGACTATATAAGTACCACCCGCTAACTGGAACGTGTAGTAGTGCTTTAGGGCTCCGACAGGTGTGACTGGGTTGTGAGAGACCCAGCGTTCGAACGCTTGGGACGTTCAGGATTTGGGATCTCACACTTCCAAGTCAACCAACCTGCACACTGTCTAATAAGTGAGAGCTCTGTTTATGATGTAACAATTAGCATCTGGTCCGTCCCAACAATTTCGGGCAGATTACATTCTAGAGTGATGCCTAAAATCCCAGAACTGCATATTCCAAAGATAAAATAAGGTAAAATAATTCCCCCAGTTACCAGTCTGTTTGACTGCCACAGGTTGTTTCCCCAGTTCTCTGAGCACATTTGGAGAAGAAAGTGTTCCTAAATGTTTCCCACGTGCTCGCACTCGCTCTCGCTCTTTCTCTCTCTCTCTCTCTCTCTCTCTCTCTCTCTCTCTCTCTCTCTCAAAAAGATATACAAAGGTTCGAATTACATGGCGTGTTTCAGGAGAGCGGGCAGATGTGTCCCAACAGAGCGAAACCATCCTCTGAGTTTCAGCGTGTCTGGATTACATGCGTTCCAGATGCATAGGAGGGTCCGAGACGTGTGAGCAGAGCGCGTACAATGCACCTGCAGTGAAGGTGTGTTTACATTTGACTCCCAGCGCCCGGAGCACAAATCCATGTTCAGATCTATATTCAGATCCATAGGCATAATGCCCGTGATGGGGAACTACAGGTAATAGAGGAAATGTGAGCTCTGTGTGACGATATGTTTTGTTTATTTTTATATTCTCATATCTAAAATTAGTGACAAAAACACTGTGGCTCATTCAAAGACATACAACAGTAACATGGTAAGTAAGCATAACCATGTGTGCAGATATATACACACATACCCTGCATCATGACTGTGGTAATATAAATATTATTTAACTTCAGTTATTAAAGTAATAACTAATATACTTTAACTGCACCCCTGGTTCTCTTCCTCAGTTTGGACAGAGCACTCTCCACCATTTCACTGCGCGTTATACTGTGTATGACTATGTATGTGACGAATAAACCAAACTTGAACTTGAACTTAACTGCCAGTGGCACTCATTTCAAATTATTCCACACTTAATAAGTTAACAGAAGTTAACAGTAATATGCAATCTCTGCAGCAAAGCTTCACTGCGATACAGCTCACAGATGCCAAACCATGAAGGGGTGAGGCTGTCCGTGCACATCACAGCACAAGTAAAGTTTGAATTAGAATTGGAATTGGAATGCTTTATTTAAATTGTGCATGAGTACAACAAAATTAGAGAACCATACTCTATAGTGCTAAACATTACATAAACCACTAAGAGGAACAATGACAAGCTATTAAAACATCTATTTGTTAAAAGTAAATTGAATGGGTCCAGGACTGCACTGGTCAGACGTTAGCATGACCACACTGCCGTTAACATTTGAATTGACTTGAAAGGGGGGAGGAGAGGAAACTCTACTTCATCTAACCTCCCTCCCATGCAGAACGTGACCTTTGACACCACATGTCACTAAAGCAGATGTTGAGGGATGGGGCTTCTGCCAGGAACCTTCTAGAAAGGAGATCACATGACAGACAGAGGCAGTGACAGGGTGTTCAGCGTCATCACCGCTGACAGAGAACATGGTGACAACCTAAACGTTTACACTGCAGGGTGGGTAACAATGGACAATGTTCTGTTACTGCCATTAATGAAGGAATTCGTTCAAAGGTCCTGTGGGGTGAAGTGTGTGTGACCCTGTTACGACCTTTTATAAGCAGAGCGCTGTTCTGACCATCGGCCCTGTCAGCCAGTTAAATAACTCAGCTCCTTCTGAGGCCCTACGCAACTGTGGAGTGCCGTGCCCCTTCAGATCTGTCTGCATTGTAACGCTTTTATGAATTCACCAAAACTGAATGGCGACGTTTAATTTAATTATCATTGGCTAAAATCAAAACCTTCCAATTACGGCAACTGAATCTTCTTCAGAGCTGGGTAAAGGGGGCAGTCTAGAGGGAAATGGACAATTTAGATTAGAGATGACTTGGCAGGCACACTACAGTTCTGACCACATCAGCGAGCTGTGTGAGAATCTCTTAAACATCAGCTTTCCTACACTTAGACAGTTTCTACTTATTATCCTCCAATGACCTTTCATCCTCTGTCTACCTGCCTGATAACACACACTAGGTATACTAGTCAGTTCAGCTCTCTCCAGCTGCCTCCACACTAGCCAGGCTTCGGCTGGGAGATTTCTAAGCCGTATGAATGAAATAGAACCGACAAAAACAAAGCGACGCTTCGAGGTCAGTTCAACTGCTGGAGTGTTTGTGGCTTTACAACGACATTCAAGTGTGAACGAGGACGCACACACACACACACACACACACACACACACACACATACACACACACAGAATCTTGTAGCCAAGTGAATACGGCACAGAAACAAGCAAGACCAATCTTTTAAAGTCTATGTAAGAAAAATGTACAGTTTTTTCTTCAGCATTAAATGTTAAAGAAACACTTCAGCCAATAAGACTAATGTAGTTAACAGTGTTAGCATCACCTTCTAAACAGAGACAAACTACCCACTACTACGTTACATTCCCTCTCAGCAAGCTTTGTTTTTTGGGTGAAGTATTCCTTCAACACAATGATATAGTCAGGTCTTAAAATAGTTCTTCTATTTTAAATTACATTCTAAAATCTCAATGAGACATGCAATTCAGAAAATCACTCGAACTGGAGGTGACACTTCCTCCGAGACTGAGGCTCACTTTCTCAGTGAGCATTACAGGAGGCACAAGGGAGCTGGTTTCAGATGAGCACGGTCACTCTTTCCAACGTCAAGACAGAAAGGGCAAACCAACAGAGCCCTGGTGTGTATTTGAGCAGAGGAGCTGTCTGTAAAGACTTATGAGACAGTCCTACTATTAGCATAATCAAGACATTAGCTGGACTTTTAACATCTTAAATGGAGACATGCGACCACATCTGTAGAACAGGGTACTCAGTCCTGCCCATGGATATCTGACTCCCTGCAGGGTACTGCCATTGTTAGTCCTATAATCAAGATCTTCAGAAACTTCTGAATGTTAGGGTCAAGTATGCTGGATTAGCATTCCAGCAAAGCTCTGTGGGGAATAAGGTATGCCGGAACAGGGTGGACACTTCTGCCATGAGATGCTCAGGCCAAGAGGAGAATGTGGTCATCGTTCACACAGGAGACAAGATGACAGGCATTCCACTGTCACACGTAAACGACGGGGATAAGGATGGGGTTGGTTACGGAAGCACCGGGAGGACAGCGGAAGAGAAAATAAGGTACAAAGAACCTGGCTGAGGGAGAAAGAAAAACCCTTAACCACAGACCTTTGTGACTTTAGCACTACTGGAGGAATATTTCTGCTGGTACGTGGTAAAGCAGAACAGAGAAACAATCACAGTATGAGAGTGGTCACACACCTGATGTCTACTCACACACGCTCACACACTCAAAGACATGCATGCACATAGGTGCTCACAGTCTCATACACGCATGTACACACTTATAGAAATGCACAAATGTGTATGGAACTCGGCAAAAACCACAGGGTTAGTAAACTATTTTTGCTGTAAGAAGAACATGGAGCAGTTAATCAAACTTAAAGTGAACTCGTAAGACAGAAAATAAAGCAAGGAAACCTAGATCAGTTTACAAAATCCACCAGAATCAGAGTGAAGAGCTAGAGCAGCCTCCATGTGTTTCTGGAGAGTGACAAAAGACAGAGAGAGAGAGAGAGAAAGGAACGAGGGAGGAAGAGGGGTCAATCCCTTCAGCGGAGCTCATCTGTTCTAGTGTGTGTGTGTGTGTGTGTGTGTGTGTGTGTGTGTGTGTGTGTGTGTGTGTGCTGGAAAGAAAGATGAAGAGAATGAAAGTGTATGTTGGGGAGGTGGGGGATGTGTGTGTGTTTGTGTTTGTGTGTGAGTGAGTGAGTGTGCACGGGAGGAGGGTGTGTGTTGTGACCGAAACACAATGCTCAATAAACTCTGGCCAAATTTTCCCCTGCCCCCTTTACTCGTCACTCTCACAAAAACCCAGCTGGGATACCTGAGATAACATACACACACACACACACACACACACACAAACACACACACACACACACAAACACTCACTCACTCACACACACACTCACTCATTCACACAAACACACACACACACTCACTCACTCACATACACACACACACACACACACACTCACTCACTCACATACACACACACACACACACACACGTCTGAACAGGAAATGCATGAAAAATCAGAAAGAACATGCAGCACACATGGAGTGAAAAGAGAAACATGGAGAAACATGGAGAACAGATAAATGACTCACCCTTCTTTAGCAGACTCACTCTATGCGCTTGCGTCTTCTCTCTCTCTCTCTCTCTCTCTCTCTCTCTCTCTCTCTCACACAGTTACAGACAGCTTGTAACGGCAGCTGGGCTTGGCTAGTCATCCAAGACCACGCCCACTCCCCAGTCACATGACACAGGCCAGCCAGTCAGAGTACAACCCCCCATTCAGTGGAGTAAAGCTTGTGTCGTGTGTATGCACACTCACACAGACGTGTGTTGGCTTGTTGGCAGACATCAAATAAAATGTGTTTCAATCACTACAATATATGGGGATTGCTGCATTTGTGTTCTAGGGTTGTGGTTTAATATTGGAGTGAACCAGAAGGTTTTACAAGTTGTTAAAGGCAACATATGTACAAAGAGGTGTATTCACTTTAACATCCGTGTGTGCTTCTATCTGTGTGTGTGTGTGTGTGTGTGTGTGTGTGTGTGTGTGTGTGTGTGTGTGTGTGTGTGTGTGTGTGTGTGCCAGAACATTGGGTCATCTTTTTCTTGCTCCATCCCATGTGTCTGATAATAGCCATGTCCTAGAGCAGGTGAATCATGGATGTGTGTAGTGATCCTTGCCTTCTGTTCTCTCTCTCTCTCTCTCTCTCTCTCTCTCTCTCTCTCTCTCTCTCTCTCTCCCTCTCTCTCTCCCTCGCTCTCTCTCTCTCTGCAGCCTCTTCTCAGCCACAGCATGGTGGAACCTCATGGAAAATCAGTTTAGTCACCATATCTTTTAATATTCAAACACAGCCAGTATTTAGAATGTGTTTGTGTTTCCATGAACAGACGTGTTTCATGTTTTAGGTGTCACTCCACCATTCAGAAAAATTTCAATTTGTGCAATGCTGCATATTGTTTCTCTCTTACATTATCTCATTACAGTATTGTTATTGTATATATATATATATATATATATATATATATATATATATATATATATATATTTTTTTTTTTTTATTATTTTTTTTTTTTAAATTAATTATTTAATTAATTAATTAATTAATTTATTTATTTATATATATATTTTATCTCTACTTTTTGCCCAGTTGTTTACTACAGGCCAAAAATAACAGTGTAAGCTTAAAGGAAATCTGCAGCTGTTTTGCAAGCTGTGAAAATTTCAGCAAAACAAAACCAAGGGGGGGAAAGTCAAACTTGTAAACACACAATCCATAAACACAACTGAGGGGGAAAAGCAGAGAAAGGCAAAACATGTCAGTCGGAGGCAGTGAGGTGGTGTTGGGTTGTTCTTTGATGCGTGTAACGTTTAAAGGAAACCACAACTCTGCTCTAGAGCAAGACGAGAGCGCAACAGCATTTCAGAGCTCTCAGAACCGTTATACACACAGCACCTGTCACACTGCAGTCAGCCTGGGCAATCTGACACGCAGGCAGATATGGAAGTCTGACATGCAAGTCAAGTAATAATAATAATAATAATGATAATATAACGTTTTAAGTTTTAAATTAACTGTTTGGTTTTTTTTCCGGAAAGCAATTACTCCTCATTTATAAATGTAACAACATTGTGATTGTGTTAAAGGCCCTGAGTAACAGTATAAACCCAAATGTTTGGACCTTGTGCCTGGATTAGTCCGATTCCTCCTGTACTTCCAGTACATATGGATTTACGATTTACTACTGAAGAACCTGAAGAACCAATAATAGTTCTTGGAGGAACCAGTCAGGGATCCAAAAGGGATCTTTTAAGCAGAGGTTTTACGAAGAACCTCTTTTGAAAATAATCTTAAAGTACTACCTATTACATGGCTAAATTCTAAGCAGGGAATTTTCTTTGCATTGCTGTAGCTCTGGTGCTCGTCTGAAAAGCCGTCGCCTGTGAGGGATATTATATTATCAGGACATTATCAGGCTTCCAGAATCCCAGAGTCTGAAGGTAGGCATCGCTGTGTGGACACTCAGGGCACTAACAGGAAGCCACGCAGCCAGAGCTGGGTTTCGCTGGCTCAGGGAAGAGCTATTTCTGTGGCCATTTGAAAAGAGCTACGTCAAGTCGATGACTTTAATACAGCCAAGTTGTTAAACTAATGTAATACACTCAGGGCATTTAAGGCAGGGAGGACAGAGAGCAGAAGAGAAGGAAGCTGAAGGAGAGAAAGAGAGAGAGAGAGAGAGAAAGAGAGAGAAAGAGAGAGAGAGAGAGATATTATTTGCTATCGACTTCCTTCCTTTTCATGATTGCACACACTGATAACTAGATAAGTCCTTAGAGCTTTGACAAGACAACTTCCCTTTCTCTCAGTAATCACACACACACACACACATACACACACACACAGACACACACACACACACACACACACACACAACCTCAATGGTATTCCCACCACAGTCAGCTTGTGCTTCAGCTTTGGGAGTGAACTGGTGTGTTATTGGAGAGCAGAAGTGTTTGCTATTCTACAACAGGGCTGTGTTCACCATTGTAGACTCAGAGAGCTTTGTAATGCAAATGAGTGTTTAGCTGTTTAAAATCAACTACCTAATGGGTATGCAGGCAATAAACAGAGAGGGAGGGAGAGAGGGAGAGAGGGAGAGAAAGAGAGGGAGGGAGAGAGGGAGGGAGAGAAAGAGAGGGAGGGAGAGAGGGAGATGCATGTGACGCCAATTTTGAAAGTGGAAGGCATGCTTGATAATGAATGCATATGGAATTGATTCTGCGGCCCAGTGGAGATCTAGAAGTGAGTCAGTGAGAAAGTTCTCTGTGCTCACAGAGATCTCTGCTGGCTGTGCTCCTGGTGCGTATCTCGGCTTCGCCTGTACCCTTAAGCCCCCCGGCATCCTTCCCACCAGCACTGCAAAGCCCAAATCTAGGAAGAACTTTGAAGGAACTTGCATTCTTCAGCTTCTGCTCCTCTGGCAACTTTCACTCATCAAGCACATGTGGTTAGTTCACTGCCATTTTACCAATGTGTTCAATTCCACTGCCAGCTCTGAGCTACAGCAGATGCCTCATATATATTTCACAAGTGAGCCAAAATAGGTCAGAAGCCTCTCCCGGGATAATATTAATATTTTATCGCCAGTGGTTGTTCTATCTTAAAATTAAAATTTGGTTCTTCGGCAGGTTCATGTTTTGTGGGAGAACGTTATTGCTAAGAGTGACTG
>NC_137499.1:22719490-22731990 GCF_041902795.1 Electrophorus electricus
CCCATTCCAGAGGGTGCTCTTTTCCTCCACAAGCAGGAGATCAGCTGTTGCTATGATGATGACCTTCGCCCGAGCAGCAACGTCGTCAACATACCAAATCATCACAACCGGAAAGTGAGCGGAAGAGACGCTGTAACTGGAACAAGTTTGTGTGTGGACTGCAAGTTGCACCTCTTTCAAAGAGGAGTGCTCGACTTCCCTTAGTTACTTACAACACTCACACTTGACTGAAGCAGTCGGTGGGGTCAGCCCTCTGCTCTGTAATGTATGTACCATAAAAACTCTCAGACCTTTTTCAAATAAACTGCATTAATACTACCTGAGCTATATGTTTAAAAGCTCAGAGCTTTTAGTTCTGCAGACGTAGACAGTCAAACATTACAGTTAAACACAGTGGAATATGATGACCATGACACGTCACTCTACATAAAATGCTCATAAATATAATGATGTTAAACAAAACTACATTAGATGGCAAAGTTGCCCTGACTACAATGGCATTTGGGGCTGTGCTAAAATGTACTTATAGCTTGGAAGATCTTTATTACCATAGAATTCCAAATATCCTTATAAATTCAGAATGACCACATAGACTCTGGGATTTTATACCACTACAGATTGGTTGCTATAATGTCATGAAACATTTCTTTGTTGGCGGTATTACTACCACCGGGCATAATGTTCTGCCCAGAAGCCTTCGCTTCTTAGCAACCATATAAGACAAGTGACAGGAGCTACATTAACTGAATTCAGTATCAACCTTACTTGCTAGCAAGCTAATTTGGCCAGGAAGCATGACGCGGTGGGGTCGTATACCTGTTCAGGCCTCCGTCCGTCCTGGTGGAACAAAGTGGCATTAGCCAAATTATTATTAGCACATTCAGCATTAGCTTCCTTCATGTTGGTGTTAGCGTCGTGTTAGCGTATCATCGGGAAAACCGTCTGACTCGCAGCTGGGCTGAATCGCTGAGGCCCAGATCGTCTGCGTCACACCTAGAGCCTGTGACTGCTCGAGGACTATTTTGTCATCCATGGCTCATTGCTGCCCTGCTTGTTTCTCAGTGAGACTCGGGGCATGCTCTACAGCTGAGCACAAGCATGGAATCACTATTCCGACTCCACTCATCCCAGATCGGCTGGACTCTTCAGAGTATAACTATGATTACTGTAATGCACTGACCTCCTAACAGTTTTACAACTCTACTGTCGAAGGCTATTTAGTGTTCTGGAAATGATGCCTTAATTTCTTTGGAGAACACATCTTGAGCACTGTTCCAGAAGTCAAATTTCTGAGCCATTTCCCCAGATGACACTTTCACTAATGTACTTTCCATGGTATATTCATTACTTTTTGTATCATACGAAGCTAGCCATATTACCCCAATTCACTTATAGCACAGGCTACTTCATTTGTATGAGAATGACTAGTTTGAGACAGAAATTCCACAAAAGGACTTGTAACCAGTAACCCAGGTAACGGGTGTCCTAGGGGTGTACTTACTGTGTCCATCAGCGGTGGGTGACTTCTGTTGGGCGGTATTCGGTGGCCCGCACATCGTTCTGACAGCAGGATGATGATGGTTCTCTTGACCTTTGACCTCGGCCAGACGCGACCCATCAACCTGACTGGGCTGCTCATTTTTCCTAAACGTGGTCTCTGGTAGTTTGGCGCTGGCATGGGACCCGAGGGTAGAGGGGGCCTGGGAAGTCTGGGAGACGCTGTCCAGGGTTCTGCTGAACGTGTCGGCATGTTTTTGGGTTTCAGGTGCCATGCCATGGACCCGAATCTCTGGCTTCTTCAGGACAAAGCGGGCACTGCCAGCACTAAGGAAGAGAGTCAGATTACGTTCAAAGAGAAGGCTGCAAAATTTTACAAAGATATCCACCTCACCCTTTACAAAGAGCCAAGCAGCCTGCAGATTTGTCAGTAAAGTAACGTACCATCAGAGCAGACACGCGACAGTCACGCCCTGCATCAGCGGAGCTCTGTACCTGTTTGAGCCGTCAGCCGCTTTGCCGTTGTTGCTGGATGAGACGTCTACGGAGAGGACGGCGCGGCGTCCCACAAGTTCTGGAGTCCGGGCCTTGGGCCTGAAGAGGTCGGGGGGCTTGGTTCCATTGGAGCCCAGCTCATGGTGCCGGATGCTAGACGGAGAGAGGGTGCTCCGGGACTGGCTGTTGGAGGGTGTCCGGCGGATGTGCGTCGAGGAAACGTGGGAAGAGGAGTCTGCCTCCTCTACTTCAAATGACCTCTTCAGGGCTGCATGTGGGGAACACAGAAAAGTACCTGTCTGAGACGCAAGATGGAAACAGACTGCAGACTGAGATGACACTATCTGTGTCTTTAGAAAAGCAGGCATCTCCAGGGAATGGTTTGTCTCTCTTGCAGTGAAACCATCTAGAGGTCATAAAGTCAATCACTGAAAACAGTCTGACCCGAAATATTAAAGGTGTTTTTTAAGGTGCAGTTGAATTTGTAGTCAGACATCTGCAAGATGTTTTGTAATGATGGACACCAAATATAAACTCACCACAAACCACAGACACCAAAGCATCTGAGCCAACAGCCATCAGAGCACAGTAATTGCCCTTACACACATACTACACAGGTATGAAGACTAACCAATGAATACATTTAGATTTGTGGTCCAGAACAGCAGCAGATAGTCCACTCTATGGGGGTTAGTACATATTGATTTAAACTCTAGTAATTGAAAAACAGACACAGTAATTTAAAAACCCCAAAATATGCGGTTCATATAATTTCATTCTTCAACAGATTACACATTTTACTACAATTCAGTTATGCTACAATTCAATTATGCCATAATATCACAGTTATATTTCAGCCATGCAGGAGAAGACCACAACACCACTGCAACAGATGAATTAGTCAGTCTGGCTTTTGTCACAGAACACTCACCTCCTGCGAGGCACGTGGTTTGGCCAGCCACGTGCAATAGGAGGGTCATGTTCGTAGCCACACCTGCACACACCTGTATTGTGTTAGTTTTGTGTATTTAAACTCTTGTCGTTGTGTGCAGTGTTGTCGGTTATTGTTGGCGTAATGTGTGAACGTTAAATGTTTTTCTTGCCGTTGTTAAATGTAATCGTGTTTGTTCAGAGGTAACCGTGTTGCGTTCATTGTTTGTAACACATGTGAGTGCCGTCGTCTTTATGTTTCAATTAAAGGTTCATCCATGTCAAAGAGAGTCTGTGCGTCCTGCCCCTCACCCTGTGGCACTCGGGCCACCACGCGTTACAGCTTTAACATGTCCTGCACTGTAACGGAGACAGGTCAGCCCTGGGGAACACTCACACTAGAATGCAACCTTCCTCAGGCATTAAGAATCCTACAAACCCTCCAATAAAGGGAATCTCTCTCACTCCCTGTGAATGGCAACACTGGAGACAGACAGTTAGGAGTCACACTAGTGGACACACGCATGGTGTAGGCCCCTGAGAAGCATCCGAGTGATGTGTTCTCTCGTGTGTGTCTGAGCGCAGCTGTCCCCGATGACACACTCGGAGGGAATCTCCCAGAAGTCACAGAGGTTTTTCCGGTTAGCTGACTATTTGGGACATAATTCAATCCTTCCGTCGTGTGTGGTGTGTTTAGGAAGTCTGAGCTTTTGTCTGGTACATGTGCGTACGTGTGTGTTTGTGTGCGTGCGAGTGCAGGCATACATGCATGTGGTTGATGCCGTTTAGATGCATACATGTGTTTTTACATGTGTATATATCACGTGAATGGCTATGCATAATACTATCTCTGTGTACACGTGCAGAACAATACCAAACCAGCAGCTGTTTACTGGCTCATCAGCCAACCTAAGCCGTGTGTCATCACGTCAGGCCTGTCCATAGCCAGGATGTCGTGCTGTGATGGACTTGTGTTTCATGATTTTCGGTTTCTTGTATACGTGTAAAAAAAATTGCCATAAGCATTGCGAATGCTAAACTTGGCTGGATGGATTGATGGATGAATGGATAGATAGATAGATAGATAGATAGATAGATAGATAGATAGATAGATAGATAGATAGATAGATAGATAGATAGATAGATAGATAGATAGATAGATAGATAGATAGATGAGCTCACACAGAAATGACCTGCTCCCAGCTCATAAGACAAGCAACATTAAAGACACTTTCAGTCCATTGATCATTTTACAGAGAAATAAAATCTCGCTGCCTTAGTGGGGTCTGACGTTGGCCTTTTGTGATTTTGGATTCCTAATGAAAGTGTGTGAAAACAGAATGGAAATGCTTCACACTGTAGATGAACGTCGGCCATTTCCTGACTCTGCTTGGGCGACATGGCAAGACAGCCGACCCCAAACACACAGCCTGCACAGTGAAAGAGTGAAAGTGTGAACAGATAAACAGGCGTGTGGGTGAATGAGTGAATGAGTTCAGTGATCAGACATCTTCAACTACAGCTCAAGAAGGTCAGTGCTTCCATCTAACACTTTGGGGAAAAGTAGCGAATTTATGTAAATACTGTGTGTCGCTCTGGTTCCTTCATTCACAATTCACAGCAGGTAAGAAGTCAGAAGGTGGTCATTAGGTCCAAGGTCACAGTGAGATTACCTCATCCAGTTCTGTTAGAAGTTGAAATAGCTCCAACACATGGACTGGCTGGGTGTCCCTGAGTCCAGAGAGCTGTCAGCAGCGCTGCAGCCAATCAGATTAAAGCCTGCCTGTCTGTCGACGCCATCATAGCCACAAATGTGGATGTCTGCTGTCGGGTGTCGCCTTGGAGACTAGACCCGCAGACACACACACACACACACACACACACACACACACACACACCTCCCCAACATACACTCTTATTCTCTTTATCTTTCTTTCCAGCACACACAAGACACCTACATTTAAGAAGCAGGGATGAGATGTGATCTGTATCACCAGTGAAAGGGCCCCAGATGAAGAAATCAACAGACGGTGCACCTCCTGAAACTGCGCCCTGCTAGTGGATCCGCGACCGCTCTGCACCCTTATGAGGGCTGCTCTGTTTGGGCCTGTTGTTGGGGTCACAGCGGAGACCTGGTGCAGATGTTTAAAGTGCCAAGGACATGTTTATGTTTGCACAAGCAGTTCAGTGCTTTTAGAAAGTTCCTCAGGGCCCAGCTGGTGTTTAGGGACAGACATGTGGTAGTGTCTAATGAAGCACTGTAAAGGAAAGGCAACACTGTCTTCATTTCACTGATTTTTCTCAATACGTCTTTACATCTCAAATACTGTCAAATAGTCTTTATTATATCCAAGTTCCAGAAAATGTTTTTGGAAATTCCTTAACTTCAGAATATATATATAATTCTTCAGTCACACCCACACCCACACCCACACCCACACACCCACACCCACACACACACAGAACACACAGATACACACACACACACACACACACACAGACACACACACACACACACACACACAGTGTTCTCTAGAGACTGTACAGGCACAAGTCTCCCTGTCTCAACCACACATACAGACCAGCTACTGATGAACGTTAACAGGGTCTCATGCCATCAACGACTCCGATCTTAACCGATCAGCTCGCCTTGTCTGACATGCATCCAAAACACACACGACCCTCTGTGTCAATCACGGAGGCTTCAGGCATCCTGAGTGTGTGTCACTCTTCCTGAGGAGTGACCGTGCAGCACTAGTGGAAGTGAATCAGTGCCTGCTCAACCCAAACCAACAGCACAAAGGTGTCTTGTGCTTGTTGAAATATCCGTTAAGTTCAGTAACTGAATAAGAAATAAGATGGCCTGTCACGGACTCTGGCAAACCTTGTGATGAATCAGAGGTAGTTATTTGAAAAATGAATTGCTAAATAGTAGCACTGTATTCAGTTCCCACATGCAGATAGAAAGAACTGGGGAAAGGCAGGGGAATGTTGAATAGTGAAGGAGTAATGTAATAGAGGAGTGAACGAGGAGTAACGTAGGAGAGGAGTGAAGGAGGAGTAACGTAGGAGAGGAGTGAAGGAGGAGTAACATAGGAGAGGAGTGAAGGAGGAGTAACATAGGAGAGGAGTGAAGCAGGTGTAACGTAGGAGAGGAGTGAAGGAGGAGTAACGTAGGAGAGGAGTGAAGGAGGAGTAACATAGGAGAGGAGTGAAGGAGGAGTAATGTAGGAGAGGAGTGAAGGAAGAGTAATGTAGGAGAGGAGTGAAGGAAGAGTAACGTAGGAGAGGAGTGAAGGAGGGGTGACGTAGGAGAGGAGTGAAGCAGGAGTAATGTAGGAGAGGAGTGAAGCAGGAGTAATGTAGGAGAGGAGTGAAGCAGGAGTAATGTAGGAGAGGAGTGACAGAGGAGTAATGTAGGAGAGGAGTGAAGGAGGGGTGACGTAGGAGAGGAGTGAAGGAGGGGTGACGTAGGAGAGGAGTGAAGCAGGAGTAATGTAGGAGAGGAGTGACAGAGGAGTAATGTAGGAGAGGAGTGAAGGAGGGGTGACGTAGGAGAGGAGTGAAGGAGGGGTGACGTAGGAGAGGAGTGAAGGAGGGGTGACGTAGGAGAGGAGTGAAGCAGGAGTAATGTAGGAGAGGAGTGAAGCAGGAGTAATGTAGGAGAGCAGGAGATCCAGATGTTGAGCTGTATCCCCTCCAAAGTCTCTGTATATATGAATGAGAGAATCCCGTAGACACACTCCACTAACTGAACCACCTGCTTTCAAACACACACACACACACACACACACAGAGAACAGAGCAAATCAATCCCAGACTGACCCAAGTTTGCTTACCTACAGTTACCCCCCAGCCATATACCCACAAAACTTTCTCATTCACACAGTTACACCACATGCTACAGTGTAGAGACTGAAAAGTAAAAAAGACCTCCACAGGAAAATATCATAGTCCAGCGTACACGCCATTGAGAAAGCGCAATGTACATGATGAAAAGTCAAAACTTCAACACTTTCCAAACGTTGCATTACATGCGTATTTTTGGTGGTCTGCCAAGCTGTCATGTCCTGACTGAGGCGGTCAGGAAAAGCAAACAAAACAAAATCCCAAATCTGGAGCCACCATTCTCAGATGAGTGGGAAAGGTAGCAGCTTGAGTCCCGAGCTCTTGCTAAAGGAATAACACTTTCCTTTGTCCTCCATTTTACCCTCTCTGCTTCAGGCGGGCCTGACAATAATTCAAAAGTGTTTTCAGTTGTACAAATGGGCATGATGACCATGCAGAATCACACACACACACACACACACACACACACACACACACACACACACACACACACACACTCAGGGTATGATGGGTGCACTGCTAAACATGAGCTCTTCCACTCCAAGCCTGCAGGGGGTGCCGATGTTTCACAGGCCTAGGAATCCTCACCTCAGCTCTGAGGCCTGCTTGTGTTAGCAAAAAGTCTTCGAGCTCTACTTAGCCCATACATGTATACGCGTGCTTCTTTTATGTAGGTGTGTGCTTGTTAAGTGTGCCGCCCCTGTGGGGATGGGCTGGAATACTGGTTTTTCTACCGCCGCTTTTCGGGCCAATCGCACCGCACCACTCCGAGCTCTCGTCAGCACAAGAGCCTGCATCAAAGGGCCCAGCCGTCTGGAGAAGAGACGTCGAAGATCAACACGCGCCAAGCTAATGCGCCAGTGTTGAAAAACAGCCGCAGCCTCGCCGTTATCCGATCCGCACCGCGCCCCAAGGCCGCTAGGCTCACCGCTAATTCACTGCGTGTCGTGGTTTAGGGCTGAGTGACCATTAACACAAACATCCAATCAGGGGGTGGGGTGGGCTGGAAAAAGGAGAGCAGGGAGGAGAGTCTTTTTCCACTTCCTTTAGCTGTTACTCCTTCATTTTGGCCCAGGAGCTCAGGCAACCCTCTGACACCCACAGTAAACTCCACCTCCCAGCACAGTGCAGTTCAGCATGATAAAGCACATACTCCCTCACTGAGCAGGAAGAGGTCAGAAGAGTGTGTGAAGGAGAGCGTGAGGGAGAGTGTGAGGAGAGTGTGTTGGGGAGAGTGTGAGGAGAACGTGAGGAGTGTGAGGGATTGTGAGGGAAATTGTAAGGAGAGTGTGGGAGTGTAAAGGAAGTGTGAGGGAGAGTGTGAGGAGAGTGTGTTGGGGAGAATGTGAGGAGAGTGTGAGGGATTGTGAGGGAGAGTGTGAAGGAAATTGTAAGGAGAGTGTGGGAGTGTAAAGGAAGTGTGAGGGAGAGTGTGAGGAGAGTGTGTTGGGGAGAATGTGAGGAGAGTGTGAGGGATTATGAGGGAGAGTGTGAGGGAAATTGTAAGGAGAGTGTGGGAGTGTAAAGAAAGTGTGAGGGAGAGTGTGAGAAGTGGGTGTAATAAGTGAGTGTGAAAATGTTAGGAGAGAATATAAATTTATAATGTTTCCACTTCATTTTAACAGAACTGAAACTCAAGTCTGCAGACACAGTGGCTCATAAACATGCTTCACACTCACTTTGGGGACCCACACTATGATACACACACATCCTAAATGATCCATGAACTCCAAAATACACCCTCATAGGTCACGCGAAATGTACAATAAGGGACTGGGGTATCATAAAGATGAAATGCAGCTTAGAGTTAGGGTTATGCTAAGTTAAGGCAACCATATTTTGGTCTTAAAAAGAAGACACTGGGAGTAAAAAGGTAGCATGGGGTAGAGAGTCACCTCCGGTGGGTGGAAGGTTGGGACTGAGGTGGAGTGAGGTGTATGGGCTGGATGTGGGGGGTTATAAAAGTTAAAAGTTAACATGTATCACAGTAAGGTGTGTCTTACAATGCTTTTGGAGCTGGATGCAGTGATTTCTTAATGCTTGCTTTTTTCTTAGTCTGAGCAACGTTATTTCCTTCAGGATCAATAATGTCTTATCTTATTGTGTCTTATCTTACTCGAAATCTTTTAGAATGAGAGAAAGCCTGGGCAAACATGCAGTCTATTGATGTGTAGCTATTGTGATGCTTAGTAGTATAGAATGTAAAACTCAGGGGCCTTGGGGGGGGGGGGGGGGTTGTCCGTGAGTCCCTGGTGGCACAAATAATTGACCCGTTCAGGCTCAACCCTAATAGGCAACAGCAGGTCGCCATATTTTTGTTTTCTTGTTGATAGTGAGATGGAACTCTGTGGTGTTCCAAGCACTGGCTCCATTGTTTTGCTAGGGAACTTCACCACTCATGAGGGCAAACTTGGAGAGGAGGGATTGGAAAGAATGACCTTCCTGTTCTGAGCCTGAGTGGTTTGATGTTTTAGGACTTTTGTGCTAGATATTGTTTTTCGACAACTAATGCCATGTTCAAACGCAAGACTGCTCATGAGTGTAATTAGTACCAGAGCAAAAAGGTCATGATGGACTTCATGGTTGTGTCACCTGACCTGTTTTAGGCTCTCGGGTACAGAAAGGTGCAGAGCAGAGAGCTCAACTGATCACCATTTGGTATTGAGTGAGATCAGATGGTGTAGAAAATTGTTGAACAGATCTGGAATGCCCTGGTAGACCTGGTATGCGATAGCTCAGGAGGGGATGGAGAAACACCATCCAAACTGTGCTCAGCAAAAGAGGTGAAGCTCTGAACTTGACTGAGAATATTGTCAATCATTGGAAGAAGCACTGTGAGGAGCTCCTTAACCAGAGAAACTGGCCTTCTGTCCAGTAGGCTGTCCGTGACTGATGTCAATGAGGTATTTGGAAAGCTCCACGGTAGCAAGGTACCAGAGGTGGACAAGATTCACCCAGAATGCACTGCATGCAGGGAGGTTATTTTGGCTGACATGCCTCATGGACCTTGGAAACAATGCCTCTGGATTGGCAAACCTGGGTGGTGGTCCCCACTTTTCATGTAAATGATACACAAACCACAGCCAGTACCTTTGTTCTAAATCTAGGATTACTAAATATTAGATCCCTAACATCTCTGAGTGAAATGATCTGTAAACAGTCTGTTGGTTTCTACTGCTATGCTGATGACACTCAGTCATATGTCTCAGCCAAACCAGAGGACAAATATCATCTTAATATTACAGAGGAACATGTAAATAACACTAGGTATTGAGAAAGTTTCTCTTTCTTAATCCTGAAAAACAGAAGAACAGAAGGTTTAATGGCTAAAGATTTTAGTGTAATTATGGATCTCAGTCTCTCATATGAAACTCCTGCTAATAAAGTTGCTAGGACAGCCTTTTTCCATCCCAGAGCATTGTAAAATTTAGAAATATACTATCACTACATTACTCAGAAAAACTAGATTTGACTGCTGGAAGTGATCAAAGTTTTACTAGAAATAGAAAGTTTTGTCATGTTGCTCCTATGTTAGCTACACGGCATTGGTTTGTATTGTTTAAGAAATTCTTCTAATTAACATACAAAGCTTTTAATGTTCTTTCCCCACAGTACCTTAGCAAACTCTTGGTCTATTATGATCTGCCACATCTATCTCGTTCAAAAGCCACAGGCTCTTTATTAGTACCTAGAAGAAGGAAATCTACTTCAAGGGGCACAGCCTTTTCTTATAGCTCCCAAGATATTTAATAACCTTCCTGTAAATGTTCAAGACTCATACACAGTTTCAAAATTAAAGGCCAGGCTGAAAACCTATGTGTACTGTCAGGCATTTTATTAACTATTTCCCATCCTAGGTAAAGGTGTAGATCTGGGGGTCCACGGGCACTGAGAGTTCTGGTAAACTGGGATGTTATGATGCTCTCACTTCACCTCTCAGGTTTGTTGACTGAGAGTGGTGGAGTGCTGATGTTCCAGGGTGTCTCATACCTGTGGGTCCTTCTGGCTCTTTCCTTTCAGCTATGCTGCCATAGCTAGATCTGCCAAAGTCCACTCTTGCACATTATATAACCATATTTTACAAACTTTAGTATTTGAACCATCTCAGCTGACCCTGTGGCTATTCCCAACTCCACCCCCCGCCTATCCTATTGGGTGATGAAACATTTAATTTTTTAGGTATTCACTGACATTATTATTTATTCTCCCAATCATAAAATGATTCAGTTATTGCTTTAAACTTGTTGCTAATCACTTGGCTGGCAAATCTTTGGTCTTAGAACATGTCAGCTTGATGACATGAACCAACACGAGCCAATAAACCAACAGAAGAAAACAAATACATATCTTTCAAATGGTTTTGAGTATGTGAAGACCTTAAAAACTAGTTTGAGTCGTTTCCTGTTTCCTGACTTGAACAATACATGAAAGCTCTTGTGTTGGTGCTACTACCTCTGGTTGTTTATTAGTTTTTTGTCTTGGTTGCATACAATTCTGAAATTAGCTACATCGACAAAGACTTCAGAGTCTATTTTATCAGATTTCTGGAACACTGTGTGGATCCAACCAGACAAGATGTGGAGACAGTGAACCATCTGCAAGTTTCAATCCGACAAACTAATTAACACTCAACGTTATTTCAGGTAATCTTGAGGTCTTAGGCAAGCGCAGGTTCTTTAGGATAGTCACTGATGAAGGAGCTAATCATATTCACCCTAGCCAGTCAGAAATTACCAAGAGGTGTTGTAGAGTTATGGCGATATAACATACATTTGTTTATCATCACTGAACTGCTGGATGTCCAAATGATGATCACAAGGGCAAGTCTGTATCCGTCCTATTTCAGAGTGTGCTGCATTCCTCTACTGTCACATAAGTCACAGTCTTATAACATATTTAGTTAAGCAGTGACAATCCAGAACAATGGCCAGGCAGCAAAGAAGCTAAACTGACCGTATGGTGATCATTATAATATGTCACCCAAGTTCCACCATACTGACACTGTATCTGCTCCCCACAATAAACAGAAATGTAGAAAACCTAATAAACTGTTAATAACCTAATCAGCATTATGGAGGGTGACTGGAGAGTGTGTGCAAACTACAGACAGATCACATTTCTCTGCCAAAATGCTGAAAATGAGACTTCATCAGGTGGTGGAACCTTGGTCTCTGGAGGACCAGTGCAGGTTCCGTTCTGGCTATGGAATGATGGACCAACTCTTTACTCTCTCCCAGTCAGTTGAGGGGGCATGGGAGTTTGCCTCCCCAGTATATATGTGTTTTGTGGATCTGAAAATTCATATGCCCACATCATTCCCAGAGATGTTCTGTGGGAGGTGCTCAGGGTATATGGTGTGGTGCAGATCATTCAATCCTTGCATTCTCAGAGCGAGAGCTGTGTCTGCAATCTCAGCATTAAGGCTTGTTCAGTGTGGGTGCTGAACTCTACCCAGGGTGTGCCTTGTCTTCGCTCCTGTTTGTGATATTCATGGACAGGATAGCAAGAAGTTGCCAAGGACAGGAGGGCTTCTGGCAGGGGGCACCGGGAGGTTGCATTGATACTGTTCTCAGATAATACTGTCCTTCTGTGCACACTTGAGTGGTTTGCAGCAGAGAGTGAATCCATCGACATGTGGCTCAGCACCTCTGACTCAAGGCCAAGGTTATTGCCTAGGAAAGAGAGACATGGCCCCACTGGGAAGCAGGTGAGAATCTACTCCAAGTGGA
>NC_137499.1:22736990-22739490 GCF_041902795.1 Electrophorus electricus
GATGTGATAATCCCAGAGGAGCACAGCCCCTGGATTAGGAGGTGATAATCCCAGAGGAGCACAGCCCCTGGATTAGGAGGTGATAATCCCAGAGGAGCACAGCCCCTGGATTAGGGGGTGATAATCCCAGAGGAGCACAGCCCCTGGATTAGGAGGTGAGAGCGGCTGGCCTGGGGGTGCTGACACCTACCTGAAGCCGAGACTGCATGGAGGCACAGGAAAAGACAAACAAATGCACTAGTTTTCAAGTACAATATTATCCATAATTGTAAGAGCAAAAGAATTTGTTAAAAGGTCGTTAGCATCATAACTCATTATTTTATTCCGTTGTTTTGCTTTCTTGTTTATGTGTTGTTAGTTTGTTTGTAACCACAACCTCAAAGTGTATAGCCCAACACGCAATTACTTAAACTGTAAGACCCCAGTAACAATCTTAATCCTAAATGTAACAATTTTCATCCTCAGAGATATAATTTCTGTAATCCATGAGACTAAATATGTTTGGGTTCAACTGTAGACCACACTTGAAGTTACCCACTCTAGAAAAGTCAAAAATGGGCTTGGAATGCTACACCTGGATTATGCAAGCTTTAAGTTTAACCATGAGCACACATGTACACACCCGTTTGAGCACACACGCACACACACACACACACACACACACACACACACACACACACACACACACACACACTCATAGACAGACAGAGCAAGGCTAAGGCTAAAGCATTCCAGATCCTCCCCCACTCCATGTCTTGTACTTAAAATGAAATGATGATGACCTTTGACCCTAACATTCACCCCATGCTCCACTGAGGTCAAGACCCTTGTGGGACTTCGCCACACCTCCATTCTGGAGCAAATCACCAGAATATAACATGCCCCTGTTCTTAGAGCTAGTAACAGATATACACACCATTCACATGGAGGCAGTTAGCCTTTAATTTGATGGCTGCACGTATACATACTAATCAAAACAAGCTTCAGATTCCGTGTTTGCATTTGCTGTTCCTTATACCGCAGTATTTTCACTCTTGGTGTGTACTTTGTTTATCTCAAGAACCTACCAGCCAAGTACTGTCAGAATGAGGAGTGGGGTCTCTGGCATATATGTGCAGATTATAGCTCAGGATAGATTTTCCTATGACAGTTTATAGGCAGAGCTCATGATGCAAACAGCACCTATCAGATATAAATATAAACTGTTAACCACTTAAAGCATCAAAACAGGAAGTACAGAGATCTTGGCATGGTAACTACAGCAATGTTCATTGCCACATAATGTAACTACATTTAACAATCTCTGTTTTAGAAAAGAGCCTTGTGGGAGTGACTCAGACATCTCACTCTTTTCAAATTGATTTTTTATAGATGCTTTATAGGAAGAATTAAGCATCAGAGGTTAAAATATGGGTTTATATAGGTGATACATAAGTCTGTAAATATTACAGGAAGAGTTATATATGTTTAAATATGCCAATATAAGCCACTTGTCTGGGGTGAACTCCTGCTTCAGAGGGCAACTGTGGTCCAGGGTGCTTACAATCACGGTTTGTGGGGTGGAAGACCTCAGAGTAGTTTTAAACGGGGCCAACCAGGGCCTACCGTCACAGGAACTCAGAAAGCCTCAGACTGGGTCTGCAGAGAGCTTGACCCCTGAGTCTACAGAGAACTGGATCCCTGGGTCTGTAGAGAACTGGATCCCTGGGTCTGCAGAGAACTGGATCCCTGGGTCTGCAGAGAACTGGATCCCTGAGTCTGTAGAGAACTGGATCCCTGGGTCTGCAGAGACACCATTTGCATTGGGTAGACCGTTCCTCCGTTGAGACACGGGAGGACAGTCCCCCCCATTGAGACACGGCATTTTCACAAATCCAAAGATGTATGAAGACTCTCGATTTTGCATGCTGCATTATGAGATCCAGCGTGAAGTGTGAATGATCATAAGAACGAACTTGTAGCCCAGTGAAGTGTCTATTTCTCCCCAATCTCTACTTCATCAGGAAGGTAAACTGCTTTATAGAACAGACCACTGAACATGAAAAAGACCCTCTAGATTTGTGTGACTGAGGAATGTAGGTTACGTGTGAGATCAGCATCTAACTGCAGTGCTAGCTGGAAAGATTTACACACAAGTCTCATATGCTGGAAGAAGGAGGAAGAGGAGGATGTTCTGGAGAGGAAGACTATGGCCCCTCGACTTTATCAGGAGGATAAGGAGAGGGAGAGGCTAGCTCATACCTTTCAACACTGCCATAAAACCAACCAACACACCCACATACATAAGTACAAAGGTACATATACACTAATATACACATGCACACTCATCCACAGGAACAGACACATACACACACACAGTACACCAATACACACAAATACCAAACATACAAGCACATACACACACAAAGGTCTTATACACATACTCATAAAAAGGCACGTGAGTCCTTCCAGCCTCTAATCCAGACAGATGACTCTGTGAGTGAATCACAAATACACACAC
>NC_137499.1:22741990-22866990 GCF_041902795.1 Electrophorus electricus
TGGGTTTAGCGTTTGGGTTTTTGGGTTTAGGGTTAGGGTAAGGGGTTAGAGTTTAGGGTTTAGGGTTATGGTTAGGGTTTAGGGTTTAGGGTTTGGGTTTAGCGTTTGGGTTTTTGGGTTTAGGGTTAGGGTTAGGGGTTAGAGTTTAGGGTTTAGGGTTAGGGTTAGGGTTAGGGATTAGAGTTTAGGGTTTAGGGATTAGGGTTAGGGTTAGGGTTAGGGTTTAGGGTTTAGGGTTAGAGTTTAGGGTTTAGGGTTTGGGTTTAGCGTTTGGGTTTTTGGGTTTAGGGTTAGGGTTAGGGGTTAGAGTTTAGGGTTTAGGGTTAGGGTTAGGGTTTAGGGTTTAGGGTTTTTGGGTTTAGGGTTAGGGTTAGGGGTTAGAGTTTAGGGTTTAGAGGTTAGGGTTAGGGTTAGGGTTAGGGGTTAGGGTTTAGGGTTTAGGGTTAGGGTTAGGGGTTAGGTTTTAGGGTTTAGGGTTAGGGTTAGGGTTAGGGTTAGGGTTAGGGGTTAGAGTTTAGGGTTTAGGGGTTAGGGTTAGTCATAAGTCTATTCTCTATTATGCACTAAACAGCAGAATGGGCCCCAGAACAGTCAGAACTTCTTTCCACACCACATGCAGAAGTTGTATATGTGTGTGTGTGTGTGTGTGTGTGTGTATGTGCCAAAGTTCTGATGTCTAAATCTGTGGTCTGTGTAGTCCTGTAAAAGCAACACACACACACACACTCATGCTCACGTGGAGCTTGGCATTGCCTTCGCCTGTTCTGGCTGCATCAGCTGCTGTAAATATGAGAGCACCGACTGTCAAAAACACAGCGCTAGACGTGGCCTGACCTCACAGGTTACATAACTATTAACTGTGCAGGCAATCCATTGCCGTTATTTTTCTCTTTTTCCAGCCGATCTCCAAAAGCTTTGGCTTAGATAACGATTGCAAACAGGATTGGATTCATTCATAGGCTCCTGTCATTTTCATTTTAAAAGACATTGTAAGCAAATACAGTCTTAGTTAAAGCTGCGATGAGCCATGTGCCAGTGCTAGACCAAACCTTTCTTTTAACCCCACACCTTCCATCCAACATTTTCTCTAAAGCCCCTTTCTGCACATCTACACACACGTAATGCTTAACCTGTCTATGTTCTGCATGCACACACAAAAGAACTGAAGATTCATGTAAGAACCTTCTTGTAAAAAGATTTCATAAAATCATGGCTAATGGTTAATACAGCTGGACTGGGTTGAAATTTATAGTTGCTGTTAGACCAAGCCTTTTTGTCTCAGAGCAGCTGTTTTAGTGATAGCTATGAGTATGTAAAGACACTTAAGTGTTCCTAATATAAATTGCTTACAGCAGGTTTATCAAAGTTATCATCCACTTTGTCATATCCACTGCACATGTATATAAAACTGAAGTTAAGTAGCATTTCCCTGGGTTGCAGTGTCACGAGTGAAACAGTATCACCCATGACAGTCAAGCGATAAAAAGACAATTCTGTAATACTGAAAATAAACAGTGCAACTAGAATTTAAACTGTGACGTGTATAAGATGATAGACGAGTTCTAAATTGACAGTGCAAATTCCAGTCCAGGTCAAACAAATTTGTGGATGGGCAAACAGTTAGTCATTCGTCCTGAGCTCTGAGACGTCTGATGGCTTGTGGGTGGATTCTGTCCTTTAGGTGTTGGTATTGAACTGGGTGCTGTTATACCATTTTCCAGATGGCAATGAATTGGAGAGTCCTGGGCTGGTGTATGTGGGTACAGCTTTCTCTCACACAGGGTTTTAATAGGTGACCTAGTGTTACACTGGGCTGAGCTCACCATACACCAGCAGTCTGGGTGGTCTGAACAGGCTGTTAAAGGTTCTGAAAGAGTGCCTTGCTTCACTGAGTCTCCTTTAGAAGTAAATGTACTGTTGCTAAGGAAGGGTCTGTGGGCTACATAAAGTCCACAGAAAAAGTCCCTGGATATTTGAAAATGGTGGTCTGCTCAGCAGCAGACCTGCCAAAATTAAAGTCTGGTTATGGTCTGTCCTCTTTCTTCTTCATAGTTGATAACCAGTTCTTGGTTATCTCAGAACTTACAAACATTCAGAACTGTTTAAGACGTCTATGAAGAGACTGCTGACACCTGGTCGGCAGATAGCTTAAGAACACGAACAAGTGACCGACGGTTATGGGCCAAGGGACTAACCACTTGCCGTGTTGTCCAGGCTCTGAGCTAATTAGCTGCGGTCTCCTGACTTTAGAACACCCTGCTGCACTCATATGAGTTTAATGTGCATGTGCACATGTGCCTTGACTGCGGTGTGTCTAACAGGTGCAGCTGGCATCCACCAGGAGGCCAATTCACTTTCAGCCTGCTTTTTCTGACACTGACAGGAGTCATCTTACGTCCTAAGCCCAGATCAAGCAGTGTCTCGGGCATATGAATGAAATTAAATGCAAAAATAAAAAACATTTTAAAAGAGAGAGAGAGAGAGAGAGAGAGAGAGAAAGCGAGAGAGAGAGAGAGAGAGAGAGCATCCAACATCCATGGAATAACATTTTCCTGCCATTGTTCACTGCTTACTTTTAGACCAACTCTCGATATAGACTTTGGATATAGCGAATATAAACTCATATGAGGTAGCAGTCTGTCCCAAACCTCTAACTCCGACCCCCTGCAGCGCATGCCTGGGGCAAAACATGATTCAACTGGGCAAAAGCTTCTGAATAAATGCCATATGCCATGTATTCTAAGAGTTTCTGTAGACCACTATATACATATATATATATATATTCTGTAGACCACTATATATATATATATATATATATATATATATATATATATATGGGTTTTTTCTTTTGTAAGCCCTCTATCTCTGTGTGATCACCATCATGAAAGAGGTCATTCAGGAAGAAAGTGAAGCCACTATGTGTCTGACGCCCTCTAGTGTCTGGCAGCAGTACAACATTTAACCCCAACCATTACCATGTAAATGAGCTGATTCCCACTGGCTGTGCTGACTGGCCAGCTCCTAGTGTTAGCGTTAGCTAGCACACAGGTTACAATGATGGATCACTAATGCATAATGTATAAAAAAGGTGTTCTTTTGTTGTTTGCTTCTGATATAAAAAGAGAAGGTGCTGGGCTGGCGTGGAGATACGCCTAGAGCCTCTGCACATCCTCTGGCTCCAATTTTCACCTGCTGCACAAGTGCACGTACGATGGTGGCTTCCGTCCATCTCAGCCATCTCGGTGGCTTCCTAAGCTCAGAGTGGGAGACACGCAAATAAACAGGAAGGGAAAAAAGGAAAGAAATACAAAAGGAAGCACTTTGATTACACCTCTACCCAAAATGCTCTGTTTCTCTGGAAACTCTGTGCACTTTATTACAGTTTTGAATGTCTCTACATCTCTTACTACAGTACACTGCAGTTTCTCACCTAGAATCTTCTTCAGATATATATATATCTGAAGAAGATTATATATATATATATATATATATATATATATATATATATATATATATATATATATATAGAGAGAGAGAGAGAGAGAGAGAGAGAGAGAGAGAGAGAGTCCAGGATGGTGGCCCTGAGTGAAGATGACAGGTACTCCCAGAAAACAACAACTAATGTGACTCATTAGCGATGGTAAATAAACAGCTGTTTTTCTCCTGCATAAGTGCAAAAGGCAGCTGTTTTGGAACGGGGGTTTAAGGGGTTTGTGACTCGGTATTGGTGGGACCGAAAGATGCTCTGGGTTTGCAGAACTCTGCTGTTGCTCGTTCTAAGTGGCTCTACAATGTGAGCTTGGTGATGTGACCTCAAGCAGGAGTAACACACCAGCTCATGTGAGTGGAACATGCAACCCATGAATCACTTCCTGCAAGACATGGGCCTAAAAAAAAGACTTTCTGTGTAAACTCCCACGTTGTGTAAGAATGAACGAAATCCCACTCTTTCGGAAGGGCTCAGAGGGTTCCGATTACAACTCTCGCCATGGAGTTGTGCTTCACTACTGCTCACTGAATCTTGTAAAAGTGATCCATTAGGATGGCATGTGCTGCTTCCTCGGATGTCTGGAGTCACGGGCAGGCTCTCTGGCCAAGCTGTCGGGGGTCGGCCGGCTGTGTGGTGTACGTGGAAGCCCTGAGATGCTGTGTGAATAAGGCATGTTGGAATCCGAGTCTGAGGCTGCCATTGTACCGGCAGAAGAAAGGTACAGGTATCCTCCTCGGCTCTCAGAGGAGGATACAGTTACAGTGAGTAGAACTCAGGGGAATTGGTACTTGGTGTATTTTTAATAGATTACTTTCAATATAAGTATTCAAAATATACTTTGTGTACTTGTATAACTTTTGTTGCCCAGGAACACTAGATATTAATCTACTTTTCTAAATCATTTTTAGGTGTGTTTGTGTGCGCGTGCATGTGTGTGTGTGTGTGTGTGTGTGTGTGTATGTGTGTGTGTGTGTGTGTGTGTGTGTGTGTGTGTGTGTGTGTGTGTGTGTGCGTGCGCGTGCATGCTCTACTGATAGCTGCACCCTCATTACTATTCCCTGAGAAAAATGAATGATCTTATAGGTTAATATATATGCCAGAGGAATAGAAAGGTGTCTTTAAATAGCTTGGACATTAGTGCTGTACAGTCTGTCTTTCATTTTGATTGTAATTCTGTTGCAGTTTGAGATGGAAATTTTAACTGTTATGGTTGGAAAGCTGAAAACAGAGCTGTGAGCAGCACAGAGGATTATGGCTGCTGTGCGTCCTCACGTAGGCCCACGTTCACAATTTAAACAAAAATAAACACCATCCAGCAAAGAACTTTACTCCCTGGGCACTGGGAAATTATATATGTCTATTAAACCGAAAATGAAAAGACACTATAATATTTTTATCCTAGTGTTGTATGAATTTGAAATGTTTTATTATTATTAGCAGCCTAGTGTGTGGATGGGTGTGTATGGTAGCATATATCTGTTTCTGTATCTGTTTCTTATACTTTTCATATGTTTCTGAGTGAGTACCACACTTCCAGTGTATGTATCTGAAATAGCTACAATGGAAAATAAAGATGAACTGAACTCAACTAGTATAATGGATCTTTTGAATTAAAGTAATGCAACGTAGCATAGAATTGAGTTTAAAGCATAAATTGACTCATTTGAAAATTAATTTGAAATTTAACTTGGAGCCATTACTCTGTCGAATGTTTCAGCATGGGAGGGGTGAGCTGCACTTATTTAACCCTCCATCTGTCCTGCCCAGTAGGCACGAGTGAGTTCCCACTGTCAGAACATGATTAAATGCTACAGTGACAGAGTGAACATAAGACATAACAATGAACTTATAGTTGAGCGAGTATTCAATGGATAAACACTATATAGAAAGATTTTAATTCAGAATATTCCTTTTGCTTAGTCTGTGAGCTCTGAATAAAATGTGAGAGAGACAGGCAGCGAGAGAGAGAGAGAGAGAGAGAGAGAGAGAGAGAGAGAGAGAGAGAGAGAGAGAGGAGTATTCTGTGTTCACATATGATCCAAGAAAAACACAAGTCCTGGAGCAGAAGCACACGGTTGACATAACAAATTCAGGGTCTGAGTCGCTCCTTCAACTTTGCAAACTTCCCACTGAATTTACCCCAACACACACACACACACACACACACACACACACACACACACACACACACACACAGGCACAGATAATAGTTAGAGGAGGGGAACCTCAGCAGTGGTTTTCGGCAACGTAAAACAGATTCCTCCCAAAACATTCATACTTATTGCCCATTTTCTTAATATCCTCTTAATTTCTACCTACGTCAATCAGGTCCCAAATTTCAGTTTTATAGGAAGACATTAATTCTTTTATATAAATAAAGAAAATCCCTCCATAACATATGGTGATGTCTTTTTCTTTTCATTCAGAAGGAGAGTGGCAAGATGTGAGTTTGAGAAAGACCTTGTCTGGCCTTAAAGGGTTTTCCACAGCTCCGTTAGACTGTTTATGTAGGTGTGACAAAAGAGTGCACAAGAAGCTCTCGAAACGGATCAATTAACTGTGACTAATGAGCAAAAGCTAAGGGACTGTCAGCATGATCCACCAGATGATCAGTACGAGCCTCACATTTGGAGAGAGAATGGTTAGGATGAAGAGGTACAAAGAGTGAATGTTAGCGTCAGCAGGTTCAGTGGTCACAACGTCTCTGAGTTATGTGACTTGTCATCCAGTGAAAATGGATCATGTAACAAATACCTCTGGACTCTGAATGCAATAAAACAACAGAGCAATCCTGAAAGGCCACGTAAAAATGCGTGCTCTGTTTAAACGTGTAATTAGTGGTATCAGGAATGCACTGCTTGGTTAAATATGTGCAGACATCACGGTTCTTGATGGGTAACATTAATTACTGGGATGTTTCCTTGTGTGCTCCTCCATTCCCTGTTCTATAGATCTCAGGCACTGCAAAACTGTTTGTTTTACCTGTATAACATTCAACAATGAATAGGCAAACCCTCCATGAGTCAGTGTGGTAGATCAGGTGTGCTACAGCTGAAAGACCAATGCGGTGTGTATACCACTGCGGTGTGTCTACCCTCTAGGGAGATGTAGAAGCTTGCAACCAGAGCCATAGACCACATTCACACAGCACAGTGGAAGTGGCCAGAATACAATGATTTTTCCTTTCACACAGTTGGGTTTTTTAAGCAGTGTGAACACCTAATATTTTCAAACCAGTTTTGCATCACTTTCATACATAGTAGAAGACAGAAGACAAGGTATACAATGTCCATGTGACCCCAGTGAAAAGTACTTGATCAGAATTTGTTATGTTCATTTTACTATTTCAGTGACGGACTGAGTAACGGATTATATTTTCACAATGTTATATTGTCCCAAAACCAGTACCAATACATCAGACCCCATTTACAGCAGGATTTCATAAAGCGTGTTTTATACAGAGTGAGTGTCCTTCAAAACGGCCTAAAAATGGCTCAGACTGGTATGACTCAACATGCATATATTAACCTTTCTGGTGAATGTACACCACACCATGGGACCATGGCCGCCCTACAATGTGTAACTGTGGCTCTAACAACATAATAGTCTACACTGATTATTATGCACAATGACAGATGAACAGAAACATTATGATTATATAAGCAGCTGCACCTTCATGACTCAAAGTGTTGTAAAAACACTTAAAAAAAAATTTGGTCATTTCACTCATAAAAAAGTGGTCATTACACACATAACACGCTATAAGATCTCACTTCAGATCCACTGCTTTAAAAATGACAGAGAACTTAGTACTTGTTCTTCATCTGGACTGGTGTAGTTGCGTTAGACAATCCTGGATAACAGAACTGCAATCCAGGTTAATTAAAAAAAAACAACATCCTGGACTCTACTGCTCACCCAGCAAACGTGTTAGACCGCTTCATTGCTTGCTTTGTAATTCCAAAAGCTTTCATGGTTGAATAGCTGAAACTGTGCTGCTGGTTGGGACATTAAAATATTGCAACCCCAATTTAATTTAGTTTAATATCATTTCCTGTAAAAATCAGAATGGCAGAATCAGCTCTACGAAACTTTCTCTGTAACAAAGTCACGTGTCTAACTCGTTGCTGCACAAGTTAATTAATTAATTTGATAATGAACCCATCTACGGTATTATGAAGTGGCTTTAATCACAGTTGTTCATCTCCTGAGTCATTGTATCTCATTTATTCAACACTGAAATTTAGGTTAGTTGCTTAAGTGCTTGCTTAAACCCTTGGATTCTGTGAACCAAACTAGGAGATGGGAAGTTCAGAGGGGGAGGATGTGTGGAAATCACCAAAGTCACAGACTGACTCCACATCACTTTATTTATATACACCACCTCTATAACTGTTGACAAATGGCTGCGATATATTTTACAGTCAACTGTAATTTGTAATTTGCTACAGTTGGTACTCTGAAGTTTATTGACTGTACTAAACTCACATACTGTACCTATTATGATGTTTTAAAAACTGTTATCAAGCCAGTCTATAAGAAAAACAATTATAGACCTGTAGCTTTAACTTCTCTTGTGATGAAATGTCTATAAATAAATAAATATGTGTCTTCACTAAAAACAAAGGTAAATTCACAACTGGACCTGATCCATTTTGCTAGAATCATTAACACCATTACATACTTCATTATGAAGCATCTAGAAAACTCCAAGGCTTATGCAAGTTTGCTTTTTGTTGATTTTTTATTTCTGGTTTAATATTCTCTTAAATATGCACTTTTACTCTTTCTGCATTAATACTCTTTAGTTGTTCCCCCTTTTTTGTTGAAGAAACTGAAGCAGATGAGCATTCAGCCTTTTATTATGAAATGACACCACACTGTCCTGTCAAGTCTCACTCAGTAAAAGTTAGCAGCATCCTTTTAGTGTAAAATGATCAGGTGTCCCCAAGCTCGTTCATCCTCTTTACTCTCCTTTCAGACGGGCACATCAGCACTCATCCACGCAACCGCATTATCAAATTATCTAATGACACTGCTTTATTAAGTTCACTGTATAAAGATTCTGCTACGTCATAATATCAGTAGGAAAGAAAACTGCCCAGTGCCCCATATTAAATGTCAGCAACACCACAGAGATGCTGTTTGACCCCCAGTCATGTGATCATGTACAGTAATTTCCATTATCCAGGCTTGTATCTGCATGCCCATATTCCTAATGCATTCCCATGGAAAACATGCTGATAGTCTGTGTTCCAGATAACAGCAAAGGCTGTATTTTAACAAACCGAGTTCGTTTCTTTTTCATCAGGCAGCTTTAGAGAGTTTCATTTGTAATCTGGCGCAGTCCTGGCATGGCACCCACTGGTGAACGCACCCCCTCCCCTCGGCGCGTGTCCTGTCCCTCGTTACATCTGTAAAATCAGCATTTCAGAAAGTGCTGGGGACGTGTGCCAAACGTGAATGATCCCAATTACTCCAATCTGTACCGGATGGCCATGACTACTTACCTACACACGAAGACTCCTGACTCGCCATCGGCGCTATGCTCTTATGCCCACACTAAAGTACTCTGGGTCTAGAATTTTTTTTCTTGTTGTTGATGTTGTTGTTAATTAAGAAAAAAGAATGTTTTTCTGTCATCTGTGGTAAGCCCAAATGTCCCAAAAATGACCAACTGTGAGCCGTACTTTGTGCTGTGTGTTCTGCATCATTGGCTCTAGTTGGTCCCAGTCAGTGATGCTTGGTCAAGTGTGCATGTTGAATTAGTGTCGGTTCACGGAGAATTTTCTGATTGGCTTTAAATTTCAATTGAAAGGACAATATAGCCATAAACTGCATAAAGGTTTCTTTGACACATTGTGGCTTGATTTAACATGACAGCGTGCTCATTCATTTTCATTAAATGCTGCAGTTGGAGACTCGCATTTGGTTCTTTTTTTCTGCATGTCCTTCAGCTGTGGCACCTTGCCACTTCTCAATGGCAGTTTTCATAAATGTGTTATTCTTGACCGTTTTATTGTCATCAACTGTTTAACAGCCAAATGAATGAGCCTATGGAAACCAAACATGCACACGGGGTAAGGTTTAATGGTAGTGTTGACAACTACTTACAAAGTACTTCTCAGTATCTCTCAGACCTTGTTAACGAACTCCTGCAAGACAGAGGGGGCAGTGGCTCGGCTATGGGCCTTACATGCCTGCATCCATGCCCTCCCCTGATGCCTGTCAGACTGTAGGTACTGTGCAGGACTCTTTGGTGAGGCACTATGCCCCTCTCTCCTGCTCCAGCGCAGCTGGGACCAGAGGCAGGGGGAGCAGGTACTTCACTCTGACGGTATTCGGATCTCTGTAGTCCAGACTTGACGGAGGGCAGATGTAGCCCTGGCCTGCAGCCTTCTGCATCTACTGCCCTGTGATCTGGTTCTCCACCTGAGACAGAGGATCTGGCATGGGGGAGAGTAAGAGTCTCCTACCAACTTGATGGCACAGTCTGTGTTTCTTTGGGCGGGCAGACGCATAGCCTTAATGGTGGCGAAAAAGACAAAGTAAGATATTTGTGATAATTAACCACTTTTTTATACACCTTTTTAAAGCTTTTTTGTAAGGTAACAAAGGAAATGAAAATCATTTTTGCTTTCAAGCCATTTGCCGCTTAGTCCGACGTAATCACAGATGAAGAGGCAAGTTTTGTTTGCAGGATACCAGCAGCTATACATGCATACCTGATGCAGACATGTCAGCTGGTTACATCTTACTAAGATCTCAAACAAACAGGAAATGGATGATTGCAGACGCAACAACCAGTTGTCAAACCACGTACAGCTTTGGTGCGTGAACCCTGGTAGACTGCTCCGCTTCGCCAAGCAATCACCATAAATTTTAACCCGAGCCAAGGCAGGACTCCAGATAGACTTTAAAGAAACATGTTAACACCGTTGCTAATCATGGAAACCAAGGTCCTTTGATGTTTTCAATAAAATGTTTCACATGAATCTATTTTTATATTCTTACATTTCACTACATTCAATTACTGTCCAATATCTGGTCTGGCACTGTAGTTAAGTCATCCAGAACAGAAAGAAGGAGTTTTTTCTGCCTCAATTACCCAAAGTGTTTGTGTTTTACTTTGGTGACTGTTGTGCATACATACAAACAAACAAACACACACACACACAAACAAACAGAACGAAAAAGAGAGCGATAGAGAGATAGAATATGTCAACCACAAGTCTAAGCGGCTTCAGTAGCGAACGTTTCGTCTTCTTCACAAGCTGCACTACATTTCTTCATGAGCAGCTGTAATATGAAGGTGAAACTAATTTGTGGTAACTTAAGGTGGTCCAGTAGATATTAAACACTTTTTTTTTAAGTGGTTAGTGGCATGTGTGGCGTAAAAGTAACGCAGATACAAAACCCAAACAAATCCAAGTGTTTATTTAAGAAATGTCAATGTATGAAGCAAATGTACAGCAAGTGTTGCATTTTTAATTGATTTCACTTTTAATTTTTAAAATTAATTTCACTTAAGAATATTCTGTTTTATTTATGCTTCTTTCATTGTGAAAATGTCTGTCTATACCAGAAGCAAGATGATTAGTTTGAGATTAGCTAATACTGAAGAGTTAGCTAGGAGATAAATGGGGAGTGGGTCATCCTGAGTGTGTCATGTCAACCTGGGGCCTGTGTTTGGTCTGAGCTTGGTTTTGGGAGAAGAAGAAAAAAAGTGATATTTGTAAAGCGTGCTTGAGTTTGAGAAAGACCCTCCTTCAACAAGCTCTGATCAGTTCTAGTTTCAATTTCACAGTCAGTTTATAGGTGTTTAGAGATGCCGCACTATGTTCTCTGAGTCTAAGACAAAGTTCATCATCACAGGTAACCACAGGCTTTGCGACATGTTGGCTACTGGTTTTGAAGTTCTGCGGTTGTCACACTTTATCTGGTACAGTGTATTTGTTGGTGGACTCATATGCTGGGCAGATCTAGCTTGTAGGGCTGGTGGGCGTGCATGACCTCGTACTCAGAGTTCAAAGGTTGCTGAACATGTGTGGATCCAGAGTCAGAAGGCTGTTGAGTAGAGGTGTAGTTCCTACGCTCACAACATCGCTTGACCTGAAAAAACAAGGCCCAGAAACCAACTTCAGCCGAAACACATGAATATGATAAAAATATCGAAACCTGCTCTATATGTTACAGTTAAAACATCTACAACCACTCTACACAATAGACCAAAAACATCTAAACCTGCTCAATACGTTATTGTTAAAATATCTACAACCACTCTACACATGACAGAAAAACATCTAAACTTACTCTATATAGCAGGTGAAATAAGTATTGAACATGTTACCAATTTTCTAAGTAAATATATTTCTAAAGGTGCTATTGACATGAAATTCTCACCAGATGTCGATAACAACCCATCCAATCCACAAATGCAAAGAAATCAAACCATAAATGTCCATAAATTAAGTTATGTGTAATAATGAGAAACGACACAGAGAAAATGTATTGAATGCATGAAGAAAGAGAGCTGCAAAAATCCATGGAAAGTCATGACACCAGCTGAAATCTATCAGTAATTAGAAAGCAATCCTGCCACTGAAATTAATATCAGCTGGTTCAACTGATGGCCTATAAAAAGGTGTCTCGTTACCAAGGTGCCACATAAGAAAATCTCATGATGGGTAAAACCAGTGAGCTGGAAATATGTGGAAGGAAATAAAGCTCAAGAGTTCATAGAAGGAGCCCACGGAACCTTCAGGATTTGAAGAGTGTTTGTGTAGAAGAATAGGCCAAAATCACACCTGAACAATGCATGCAACTAGTTTCTCCATACAGGAGGCGTCTTGAAGCTGTCATCACCAACAAAGGCTTTTGTACAAAGTATTAAATAAATTTAAGTTAGCATTTTCAATACGTTTTCTCATTAATACACAAAACTTAATTTATGGACATCTATGGTTTGATTTCTTTGCATGGGTGGACTGGATGGGTTGTTACCGACATTTGGTGAGAATTTCATATCAATAGCACCTTTAGAAAAATATTTACTTAGAAAATTGGTGACGTGTTCAATACTTATTTCACCTGCTATACATTATAGTTAAACCAGCTATACATAGGCTGTATTCAGAACCACATATCACCAGACTAAATGGCATGTCAATAGTGTGCCATTCAGGTTTGCCACTTCGCTTCATTTAACCTTTTATCGTGCATACTCATATATAGTGTTTCCTTTTTAACATTCATACTAAATAAATTGTAGGTATATTTATACATTTCTTTCTCTGTATCAAGAAAACTGTATGTAACTGTTTCCATTCTCAATAAAATGGAAAAAAAAAAAAAGTTAATCTGTCTGGGACATTCCCAGAACTTCACACATTACAAATTTTCTCACTATTTGACAGCCAGAAACGTATGAATGTATATGTATGCATGAATCATGAGTGTCTACTGCTGCATGTGAGTGTATATATGTAGGTGTGTGTGTATGTACTCAGGTCCCATGCGTTTGTAATGGCATATGTGCAGGCAAAACACACACCTTTGGAATCCCACTGAGCAGAATAATGGTGATGATTGACAGGAACACAGAGACGGCTGTAATCACACACACAAGGATGAGTGTGTGATTCAAGTGTCCCTGTCGCTCAGGACACCGGATTTCCTTTCCTTGGTAGAAAACAAGCGGGTGAGTTGAGCCAGAGCAGACTGTGTTGCTTAGTACACTCTAAAAGACTGGCCACTACCTTTATTCAAACAACCCACGCAAACTTATCAGCGTTTGCAATTTGAAGCACTTGATACTAAGTGTTAACAAAAGCTTGAACTAAAAATTTCAGATAAATTAAAATTCTGACAGATCAGAATCAAAATATTGCTTTTCTATTAATGTAATCTGGAGGAGGACCTCTGGTTGTAAATACATGTAGGAGGAGGATGCTTACCTGACACTACTAACAGATACCTCTCCTTGCTTAAACTTTCTGTTTCCTCTTTGTTAAATGTACACCAGTAAACACCGGAGTCTCTCACTGTCACATTGTGGATGGACAAAGTGAAGTTGGACAAGTTTTTATTTGAGTCTAATCTGCCATTATATGGTGGCTTTGGGGTAAATGTTCCATCTCTGTAGAAATAGGACACCGCCTGATTTTTATGCATGAATTTGTGAACACGCACTCCGTCCTGTGGCTCATGTCTGGGGCTGCACTGTATAGTAGCCACCTCACCAACAGACACTGACACAAACAAGGTGCTCTCTTCTGAAAGAGAAAGGGAAGATTTAAATACATTTATGTCAAATACATATCAGTGAGAATTGATGTACTTGAATAAAATTGTACTTAAATCAACAACAGTAGAATTGTTACCCCTGTGGTGTCTACAGTTATTCTGTTATTAGAATTAATGCTAAAAACAAACAAGCTTATGAAATTACAGTAAAAGTGTTAAATATTATATACATAGTATATTGTTTAATATTATCATTGTAATTACACGACAAGCTGTTTATCATGAGTGGTAACACAGAGGGTTCAGATTTCTCATCCAAAACATTCATCGATTTTATGACTGGACCTTCTGAGTTCCCAGCATTAGTCTGTTATACTGGGAGTCAGATGGACCAGTATTTTCAAACTGCACAGCCTTCTTACTAAAACAACACACCACTTGCGTTACTTTCTGAAAAGCTTAAAAATGACCACACAAATGTTCAACTCAATGCATAATGGCAGTTCTCTTATATGAGGGATATAGTACTACCTGTCACAGGTGAAGTGTCTACTAAGATTGTTTTAAAAGATACGCCTAAAGGAGACCTACCTGCGGAGGAGCTCGTGAAGACAAAGCCGTAGAGTAGAACGTGTAGAATCAGCATGTGCGTGCAAGAGGACGCCATCACATCTGCTACATGCAGGACCTTTCAGAAGTACTGCTATCTATAAACAGGAAACCTTATATAGTCAAAGGACATTCAGTGTCACAACAAAGACACTTTTTTACATCCATCACAGACCTGCACAGAACTGCATACATCTTTCCAAAAAACTGTACACAGCTTTCAGAAAAACTTACATTTTCAATGCACCCATGGTTTTCACTTATGATGATAAAAAAGTAACATTTTTGGTGAATATGTCACTCTGATGTGAAACCTCTGTGCTTGAGTTATTTTCATCTCATTCTTGTCTGTGCTTTGTGACCTCATGCCTCTGATCTCTGTGAGACAGTTCCTGTAGCAGTGCACTGTGCAGAAGCACTTTCAGACCTAGAGCTCGAGTCTGTTCCCGTCTCTGCGGCTATGCTCATACCTAAACCAGACACATGAAGCCATTCAGTCAAGATTTATGCCTCGTTATAGTACAGAGACAGCAATAATTACAGTAGTTAATGATCTGTTGTGGTCTTCTGACCAGGGTTATGTCTCTTTGCTTATATTAGTTGATCGGAGTGCAGCATTTGATACTATAGATCACAATATTTTACTAGATTGACTCGAAAATGTTATTGGGGTTATGGGAATAGCTCTTTACTGGTTTAAATCTCATCTAGCCGGTCGCTACCAGATTTTTAACCTAAATGGAGACTTTTCAGCAGATTTCCCCATCTCACTTGTTTATTTTCATCTGTTAAAGTGAGAATAATAAACAAACAACTCAATTTACAAATAAACAATTCTGACATTAATTTTTTTTTTTTTAATAAAAATCAGTGCCCAATATAGCCAACCTTCTTTTCAGTAAGTCCTAAGCCTTCCATTCATGGAGTCTGTCAGTTTCTTAATCTGTCGACAATAAACTTTTTATGCAGCAGCAACCATCGCCTCCCAGACACTGTTCAGAGAGCTGTACTGTTTTCCTTCACCATAGAACTCCCATTTAAGAATGGCCCGCAAGTTCTCTATCGGGTTTAGGTCAGGTGAGGAAGGGTGCCATGCCATTTATTCTTTCATCTTTAAGTGTAACGCGTGGTGGCCCGAGTGCCGCAGAGCGAGGGGCAGGACGCACAGACTTCCTCGACAGGGACGAACATTTATTAACATAAACGACAGCAGCACTCACACGTATTACAAACGATGAACATGAAACGATTGACGTTAAACAAACTCGATACGCAAGAATACATCAACACAAACACGTTACATTCCGACATTACGCCGACAACGACCAACTGTACCGCACACCCTGACGTGAGTTTAAATACACACAGACAAAACGAAGTACAGGTGTGTGCAGGCGTGGCCACAAACAAAAGTCCTCCTACTGCACCTGGCTGGCTAAACCACGTGACTCGCGGGAGGCGAGCGTTCCGTGACATTAAGGATAGCCACGCAGTGGAGTACTTCGATGCATGCGATGGAGCATTGTCCTGCATAAAAATCATGGTCTTCTTGAAAGATGCAGACTTTTTCCTGTACCACTGCTCGATAGTATCAGCCCCAGGATACCTGCGCAGACCAGCTAGGTGAGATCCTACACTGTCTCTAACTTCAGCCTGTGCCGGAAAAGGGCTCAAGTACTCAGTTCAAGACATCCTGTCTTATTCTGGTACCTAATGAGTCTTCTCTATCTGCTGTAAATGACTGTAGACCATCTGCACAACAAACCTCATGAAAGTCCTGGAGAGACTAGTTTTGGATCATCTTACACCTCAGGTGCACACCTCTATGGACCCATTGCACTTTGTCTTCGACCCCAATGTTGGAATTGAAGATGCCATCATCTACCTGTGTCAGTGAGGCCTCTCTTGCCTGGATAAAGAGGACAGCACTCTGAGGATCACGTTCTTTGAGTTCTCCAGTGCCTTCAACAAAACCCAGGATTCACTGCTGCGTGAGAAGCTCCAAGGATGCAGGTAGATACCTTCACAGCCTCCTGGATTACTGACTACGTGACGGACAGATCACAGTTCGCGCAACCGAGGGGGTGTTTGTATGAACGTGTGTAAATTAGTGAATTTAGCCAAAATCACTGATAGGCTAAAAAGGGATCTGACACACTTTGCCCAACAAGATTCAGACAACTCTGTGTTGTATTTGCTCATTTATTTAGTCCACAATTGATTCACAGCTATATCTTCTCATACACAAAACATTAAGAGAAACAACGGTCAACAGAAAATAAGATTGGAAATGTAACACTAAAGCCATCTACAAGAAGGGTCAGTATAGACTCTACTTTTGGAAGACATTACAGTGTGTTGTTGCATGTCTTGTACAAGTCTGGTATAGGATGTGTTGTGCAGGAAGTGCAGCACCTGTTTTAGCAGTATCAGAGCTGGAGAATCTGAAGACTGAACCAAGTGAATAAGAGGGCTTGTTTGTGCTGGGTACTACCAAGGGACTAATATGTCATTATGCTTATTTAGAACTTAACCTCTAAATGACTTTTCTCAGCGTGTAAATCAGGAATTTAACACAAAATCAGGGTTTAACAGTACACCATTTCAGGATTAAGAAATATACCCACCACACGTAGAGCTCCTGCCTTGGGTTTCCAGAGTTTCAGAACAAAAAGATTAACTCTATCTAAACGAGTGCTACTCGTACAGCTGCATGACCTGATTAGCATGTAAACTGGAAAGTGGTACATGGTAAAATATGATGGATAAACGCAATTATCCTTATTCTGTCAATAGGGGGAGCTCTTTCCCAGGCAATGTTAAGAACTCAACTTGGCACGTCACAAGAGGTCACTTGCGTGTTCTGAGTACACTGGCCAAAGACCCGTCTGCAGACCCAGGGCTGGCCGGCAGTGGACGAATAGTGGACAATGCACTGATAATAGATAAAGTGCTGCACAGAAGTGCATAGTTTTGTACTGTTCATTTCCCCTTGTGACACTCCTATGGGTAGAACCAAGTTCTCGCCAGCAGATTTATGTATATACACAAAAGCAGCACTATGCCCTCTCAGCCTTCACAGTACAGGGACTGGTTCTGGAAAAGAGGACTAAATGTTTATTTTGGCTGTCAATTTAGATAATATTAGCTGTCATGAAAAAAGCAAAGATTATTGTTGCACTCCATACAACATGCAAAATAGATTACTGCACGTTTGTGAAGCCAAAAAAATTGTTGATGAAAATTCATCAAAATAAATTACTTTAGCTGTGAATTTTGTGAATATTAGCTGCTGAAATATTAATTCTAGACCAACCAACAGCAAGCTCTAGAAAAAAGTGCTTTTCTTTTTAAAATCAAGCTGCAGAATTGCTGGTCTGCAATGGAGTCAGAGAAGAAGTTCAGATATATTCATGCCAACAGCTCATCCTCATCACCGCTAATCACAGCCCTGTTGACACACTGGATATGTGGTTCTTATATTTCAGTAAAAACAGTGCGTTGCGGTGTCTGTGTATTTTCCGGTGGATTTCTATGCTGGGTTGATGAATGGCTGTGATTCCTATGGCCAGTAATCACGTATGACCTCATACTCAGACTTTACAGGCTGCGTGGGTATTCTGAGTCCGAGGGCTGTTGAGTGGGGGGGTATTTTCCACGCTCACCATTCTTTATCTGGAAAAATAAGGCACAGCAAACAACTTGGTCCACGACACAAGAAGATGATAAAACAAAAACATCTACTCCTACTCTACACATTATGGTTAAAATATCTACACCTGCATTCAGAACCACATATCTCCAGACTAAATGGCATGTCGATAGTGTGCCATTCAGGTTTGCCACCTTGCTTCATTTAACAGGTTTTTAAAAAGGTTTTATCTCATACATAGTGTATGTAGTATATTTTATGCTTAAAAAAAATCAACACCTTCTTTATATGCTGTAGTAAAATATGTACACCTGATCTTCACATTAGCTTAAAGATGCACTCTATATTTAAACATTTACAACAGAACCCAGTGAATAACATTTCCCAGAATAATAAGAAACACCTTCATTTCAGAGTCTGTTTTCTAAAAGTCTTAGCATAGATTTGAAAATAAACACTGTGATTTTGGAACAGAACCATTATCAATAAATAAATTAACTTTTTTTTTTCTTCAAATCTCTTCAAAAAGCACTAAGAATCTAGATAACTATTAGCTCAGACTTTTCCCTCTCTGGGTTTATTTGTATATTGTTCTTTTCCTGCATGAAGAAAATTGTCTGTCACAGAGATTTGTTCAAACACACAACTTTCTATTAATGTAATCTGGAGGAGGACCTCTGGTTGTAAATACATGTAGGAGGAGGATGCTTACCTGACACTGTCTATACCAGAAGCAAGATGATTAGTTTGCGATTAGCTAATACTCAAGAGTTAACTAGGAGATAAATGGGTAGTGGGTCATCCTGAGTGTGTTATGTCAACCTGCGGCCTGTATTTGGCCTGAGCTTGGTTTTGGGAGAAGAAGAAAAAAAAGTGATATTTGTAAAGCGTGCTTGAGTTTGAGAAAGACCCTCCTTCAACAAGCTCTGATCAGTCCTAGTTTCAATTTCACAGTCAGTTTATAGGTGTTTAGAGATTCCGCACTATGTTCTCTGAGTCTAAGACAAAGTTCATCATCACAGGTAACCACAGGCTTTGTGAGATGTTGGCCACTGGTTTTGAAGTTCTGCGGTTGTCACGCTTTATTTGGAACAGTGTATTTGTTGGTGGACTCGTATGCTGGGTTGATAAGCAGATCTAGCTTGTATGGCTGGTGGGCGCGCATGACCTCGTACTCAGAGTTCAAAGGCTACTGAACATGTGTGGATCCAGAGTCAGAAGGTTGTTGAGTAGAGGTGTAGTTCCTACGCTCACAACATCACTTGACCTGAAAAAACAAGGCCCAGAAACCAACTTCAGCCGAAACACATGAATATGATAAAAACATCGAAACCTGCTCTATATGTTACAGTTAAAACATCTACAACCACTCTACACATCAGACCAAAAACATCTAAACCTGCTCAATACGTTATTGTTAAAATATCTACAACCACTCTACACATGACAGAAAAACATCTAAACTTACTCTATATAGCAGGTGAAATAAGTATTGAACACGTCACCAATTTTTTGGCTGGTGGGCGCGCATGACCTTGTACTCAGAGTTTAAAGGCTGCTGAACATGTGTGGATCCAGAGTCAGAAGGCTGTTGAGTATGCTTTTTGTTGATTTTTTATTTCTGGTTTAATATTCTCTTAAATATGCACTTTTACTCTTTCTGCATTAATACTCTTTAGTTGTTCCCCCTTTTTTGTTGAAGAAACTGAAGCAGATGAGCATTCAGCCTTTTATTATGAAATGACACCACACTGTCCTGTCAAGTCTCACTCAGTAAAAGTTAGCAGCATCCTTTTAGTGTAAAATGATCAGGTGTCCCCAAGCTCGTTCATCCTCTTTACTCTCCTTTCAGACGGGCACATCAGCACTCATCCACGCAACCGCATTATCAAATTATCTAATGACACTGCTTTATTAAGTTCACTGTATAAAGATTCTGCTACGTCATAATATCAGTAGGAAAGAAAACTGCCCAGTGCCCCATATTAAATGTCAGCAACACCACAGAGATGCTGTTTGACCCCCAGTCATGTGATCATGTACAGTAATTTCCATTATCCAGGCTTGTATCTGCATGCCCATATTCCTAATGCATTCCCATGGAAAACATGCTGATAGTCTGTGTTCCAGATAACAGCAAAGGCTGTATTTTAACAAACCGAGTTCGTTTCTTTTTCATCAGGCAGCTTTAGAGAGTTTCATTTGTAATCTGGCGCAGTCCTGGCATGGCACCCACTGGTGAACGCACCCCCTCCCCTCGGCGCGTGTCCTGTCCCTCGTTACATCTGTAAAATCAGCATTTCAGAAAGTGCTGGGGACGTGTGCCAAACGTGAATGATCCCAATTACTCCAATCTGTACCGGATGGCCATGACTACTTACCTACACACGAAGACTCCTGACTCGCCATCGGCGCTATGCTCTTATGCCCACACTAAAGTACTCTGGGTCTAGAATTTTTTTTCTTGTTGTTGATGTTGTTGTTAATTAAGAAAAAAGAATGTTTTTCTGTCATCTGTGGTAAGCCCAAATGTCCCAAAAATGACCAACTGTGAGCCGTACTTTGTGCTGTGTGTTCTGCATCATTGGCTCTAGTTGGTCCCAGTCAGTGATGCTTGGTCAAGTGTGCATGTTGAATTAGTGTCGGTTCACGGAGAATTTTCTGATTGGCTTTAAATTTCAATTGAAAGGACAATATAGCCATAAACTGCATAAAGGTTTCTTTGACACATTGTGGCTTGATTTAACATGACAGCGTGCTCATTCATTTTCATTAAATGCTGCAGTTGGAGACTCGCATTTGGTTCTTTTTTTCTGCATGTCCTTCAGCTGTGGCACCTTGCCACTTCTCAATGGCAGTTTTCATAAATGTGTTATTCTTGACCGTTTTATTGTCATCAACTGTTTAACAGCCAAATGAATGAGCCTATGGAAACCAAACATGCACACGGGGTAAGGTTTAATGGTAGTGTTGACAACTACTTACAAAGTACTTCTCAGTATCTCTCAGACCTTGTTAACGAACTCCTGCAAGACAGAGGGGGCAGTGGCTCGGCTATGGGCCTTACATGCCTGCATCCATGCCCTCCCCTGATGCCTGTCAGACTGTAGGTGCTGTGCAGGACTCTTTGGTGAGGCACTATGCCCCTCTCTCCTGCTCCAGCGCAGCTGGGACCAGAGGCAGGGGGAGCAGGTACTTCACTCTGACGGTATTCGGATCTCTGTAGTCCAGACTTGACGGAGGGCAGATGTAGCCCTGGCCTGCAGCCTTCTGCATCTACTGCCCTGTGATCTGGTTCTCCACCTGAGACAGAGGATCTGGCATGGGGGAGAGTAAGAGTCTCCTACCAACTTGATGGCACAGTCTGTGTTTCTTTGGGCGGGCAGACGCATAGCCTTAATGGTGGCGAAAAAGACAAAGTAAGATATTTGTGATAATTAACCACTTTTTTATACACCTTTTTAAAGCTTTTTTGTAAGGTAACAAAGGAAATGAAAATCATTTTTGCTTTCAAGCCATTTGCCGCTTAGTCCGACGTAATCACAGATGAAGAGGCAAGTTTTGTTTGCAGGATACCAGCAGCTATACATGCATACCTGATGCAGACATGTCAGCTGGTTACATCTTACTAAGATCTCAAACAAACAGGAAATGGATGATTGCAGACGCAACAACCAGTTGTCAAACCACGTACAGCTTTGGTGCGTGAACCCTGGTAGACTGCTCCGCTTCGCCAAGCAATCACCATAAATTTTAACCCGAGCCAAGGCAGGACTCCAGATAGACTTTAAAGAAACATGTTAACACCGTTGCTAATCATGGAAACCAAGGTCCTTTGATGTTTTCAATAAAATGTTTCACATGAATCTATTTTTATATTCTTACATTTCACTACATTCAATTACTGTCCAATATCTGGTCTGGCACTGTAGTTAAGTCATCCAGAACAGAAAGAAGGAGTTTTTTCTGCCTCAATTACCCAAAGTGTTTGTGTTTTACTTTGGTGACTGTTGTGCATACATACAAACAAACAAACACACACACACACAAACAAACAGAACGAAAAAGAGAGCGATAGAGAGATAGAATATGTCAACCACAAGTCTAAGCGGCTTCAGTAGCGAACGTTTCGTCTTCTTCACAAGCTGCACTACATTTCTTCATGAGCAGCTGTAATATGAAGGTGAAACTAATTTGTGGTAACTTAAGGTGGTCCAGTAGATATTAAACACTTTTTTTTTAAGTGGATAGTGGCATGTGTGGCGTAAAAGTAACGCAGATACAAAACCCAAACAAATCCAAGTGTTTATTTAAGAAATGTCAATGTATGAAGCAAATGTACAGCAAGTGTTGCATTTTTAATTGATTTCACTTTTAATTTTTAAAATTAATTTCACTTAAGAATATTCTGTTTTATTTATGCTTCTTTCATTGTGAAAATGTCTGTCTATACCAGAAGCAAGATGATTAGTTTGAGATTAGCTAATACTGAAGAGTTAGCTAGGAGATAAATGGGGAGTGGGTCATCCTGAGTGTGTCATGTCAACCTGGGGCCTGTGTTTGGTCTGAGCTTGGTTTTGGGAGAAGAAGAAAAAAAGTGATATTTGTAAAGCGTGCTTGAGTTTGAGAAAGACCCTCCTTCAACAAGCTCTGATCAGTCCTAGTTTCAATTTCACAGTCAGTTTATAGGTGTTTAGAGATGCCGCACTATGTTCTCTGAGTCTAAGACAAAGTTTATCATCACAGGTAACCACAGGCTTTGTGACATGTTGGCCACTGGTTTTGAAGTTCTGCGGTTGTCACGCTTTATTTGGAACAGTGTATTTGTTGGTGGACTCGTATGCTGGGTTGATAAGCAGATCTAGCTTGTATGGCTGGTGGGCGCGCATGACCTCGTACTCAGAGTTTAAAGGCTGCTGAACATGTGTGGATCCAGAGTCAGAAGGCTGTTGAGTAGAGGTGTAGTTCCTACGCTCACAACATCGCTTGACCTGAAAAAACAAGGCCCAGAAACCAACTTCAGCCGAAACACATGAATATGATAAAAACATCGAAACCTGCTCTATATGTTACAGTTAAAACATCTACAACCACTCTACACATCAGACCAAAAACATCTAAACCTGCTCAATACGTTATTGTTAAAATATCTACAACCACTCTACACATGACAGAAAAACATTTAAACTTACTCTATATAGCAGGTGAAATAAGTATTGAACATGTTACCAATTTTCTAAGTAAATATATTTCTAAAGGTGCTATTGACATGAAATTCTCACCAGATGTCGATAACAACCCATCCAATCCACACACGCAAAGAAATCAAACCATAAATGTCCATAAATTAAGTTATGTGTAATAATGAGAAACGACACAGAGAAAATGTATTGAATGCATGAAGAAAGAGAGCTGCAAAAATCCATGGAAAGTCATGACACCAGCTGAAATCTATCAGTAATTAGAAAGCAATCCTGCCACTGAAATTAATATCAGCTGGTTCAACTGATGGCCTATAAAAAGGTGTCTCATTACCAAGGTGCCACATAAGAAAAATCTCATGATGGGTAAAACCAGTGAGCTTTCTCAAGAATGGCCCAGCCAATCACCTGACCTGAATCCAACTGAAAATACATGGAAGGAACTAAAGCTCAGAGTTCATAGAAGGAGCCCACGGAACCTTCAGGATTTGAAGAGTGTTTGTGTGGAAGAATGGGCCAAAATCACACCTGAACAATGCATGCAACTAGTTTCTCCTTACAGGAGGCGTCTTGAAGCTGTCATCACCAACAAAGGCTTTTGTACAAAGTATTAAATGAATTTAAGTTAGCATGTTCAATACGTTTTCTCATTAATACACATAACTTAATTTATGGACATCTATGGTTTGATTTCTTTGCATGTGTGGACTGGATGGGTTGTTACCGACATCTGGTGAAAATTTCATATCAATAGCACGTTTAGAAAAATATTCACTTAGAAAATTGGTGACGTGTTCAATACTTATTTCACCTGCTATACATTATAGTTAAACCAGCTATACATAGGCTGTATTCAGAACCACATATCACCAGACTAAATGGCATGTCAATAGTGTGCCATTCAGGTTTGCCACTTCGCTTCATTTAATGTTTTATCGTGCATACTCATATATAGTGTTTCCTTTTTAACATTCATACTAAATAAATTGTAGGTATATTTATACATTTCTTTCTCTGTATCAAGAAAACTGTATGTAACTGTTTCCATTCTCAATAAAATGGAAAAAAAAATAGTTAATCTGTCTGGGACATTCCCAGAACTTCACACATTACAAATTTTCTCACTATTTGACAACCAGAAACATATGAATGTATATGTATGCATGAACCATGAGTGTCTACTGCTGCATGTGAGTGTATATATGTAGGTGTGTGTGTATGTACTCAGGTCCCATCCGTTTGTAATGGCATATGTGCAGGCAAAACACACACCTTTGGAATCCCACTGAGCAGAATGATGGTGATGATTGACAGGAACACAGAGACGGCTGTAATCACACACACAAGGATGAGTGTCTGATTCAAGTGTCCCTGTCCCTCAGGACACTGGATTTCCTTTCCTTGGTAGAAAACAAGCGGGTGAGTTGAGCCAGAGCAGACTGTGTTGCTTAGTACACTCTAAAAGACTGGCCACTACCTTTATTCAAACAACCCATGCAAACTTATCAGCGTTTGCAATTTGAAGCACTTGATACTAAGTGTTAACAAAAGCTTGAACTAAAAGTTTCAGATAAATTAAAATTCTGACAGATCAGAATCAAAATATTGCTTTTCTATTAATGTAATCTGGAGGAGGACCTCTGGTTGTAGATACTTATAGGAGGAGGATGCTTACCTGACACTACTAACAGATACCTCTCCTTGCTTAAACTTTCTGTTTCCTCTTTGTTAAATGTACACCAGTAAACAGCGGAGTCTCTCACTGTCACATTGTGGATGGACAAAGTGAAGTTGGACAAGTTTTTGTTTGAGTCTAATCTGCCATTATATGGTGGCTTTGGGGTAAACGTTCCATCTTTGTAGAAATAGGACACCGTCTGATTTTTATGCATGAATTTGTGAACACGCACTCCGTCCTGTGGCTCATGTCTGGGGCTGCACTGTATAGTAGCCACCTCACCAACAGACACTGACACAAACAAGGTGCTCTCTTCTGAAAGAGAAAGGGAAGATTTAAATACATTTATGTCAAATACATATCAGTGAGAATTGATGTACTTGAATAAAATTGTACTTAAATCAACAACAGTAGAATTGTTACCCCTGTGGTGTCTACAGTTATTCTGTTATTAGAATTAATGCTAAAAACAAACAAGCTTATGAAATTACAGTAAAAGTGTTAAATATTATATACATAGTATATTGTTTAATATTATCATTGTAATTACACGACAAGCTGTTTATCATGAGTGGTAACACAGAGGGTTCAGATTTCTCATCCAAAACATTCTTGGATTTTATGACTGGACCTTCTGAGTTCCCAGCATTAGTCTGTTATACTGGGAGTCAGATGGACCAGTATTTTCAAACTGCACAGCCTTCTTACTAAAACAACACACCACTTGCGTTACTTTCTGAAAAGCTTAAAAATGACCACACAAATGTTAAACTCAATGCATAATGGCACTTCTCTTATATGAGGGATATAGTACTACCTGTCACAGGTGAAGTGTCTACTAAGATTGTTTTAAAAGATACGCCTAAAGGAGACCTACCTGCGGAGGAGCTCGTGAAGACAAAGCCGTAGAGTAGAACGTGTAGAATCAGCATGTGCGTGCAAGAGGACGCCATCACATCTGCTACATGCATGACCTTTCAGCAGTACTGCTATCTATAAACAGGAAACCTTATATAGTCAAAGGACATTCAGTGTCACAACAAAGACACTTTTTTACATCCATCACAGACCTGCACAGAACTGCATACATCTTTCCAAAAAACTACACAGCTTTCAGAAAAACTTACATTTTCAATGCACCCATGGTTTTCACTTATGATGATAAAAAAGTAACATTTTTGGTGAATATGTCACTCTGATGTGAAACCTCTGTGCTTGTTATTTTCATCTCATTCTTGTCTGTGTGCTTTGTGACCTCATGCCTCTGATCTCTGTGAGACAGTTCCTGTAGCAGTGCACTGTGCAGAAGCACTTTCAGACCTAGAGCTCGAGTCTGTTCCCGTCTCTGTGGTTATGCTCATACCTAAACCAGACACATGAAGCCATTCAGTCAAGATTTATGCCTCGTTATAGTACAGTGTTGTGGAATTTTGAACAAACAGCAAGTCAGACATGATTAAGAGAGTAATTTAATAAGAAAAAGAATAAAATAAATGTTTGACTCTCCTCAGGTAGGGAGCCCCGAGTATACAAAACCGTGGCTAGTTATACTACTCCTGTGCTGTCTTTAACCAATCATCTTTTCTTAAGCATCTCTTCTTTCCTTTGTTGCTGTGGCTATAAGCCAATCAGCTCTCGGCTTGGTTTTTTCCACAAACCAACCCAAACTGACTCCAAACAGTGTGGGTTGTGTGTCAAGTTGACCTTGATGTTAACAGTTCCTGATACATGTTCAACTTAATCAGCAACAGGTGGATACAAATGTGCAAACAGCATTATTAATTTACGAACAAAAGGATCAGTGTGATTTTATATGAATCACATAATACATAGTTTCGTATCATTTTCCATCACAACAGAGACAGCAATAATTACAGTAGTTAATGACCTGTTGTGGTCTTCTGACCAGGGTTATGTCTCTTTGCTTATATTCGTTGATCGGAGTGCAGCATTTGATACTATAGATCACAATATTTTACTAGATTGACTCGAAAATGTTTTTGGGGTTATGGGAATAGCTCTTTACTGGTTTAAATCTCATCTAGCCGGTCGCTACCAGATTTTTAACCTAAATGGAGACTTTTCAGCAGATTTCCCCATCTCACTTGTTTATTTTCATCTGTTAAAGTGAGAATAATAAACAAACAACTCAATTTACAAATAAACAATTCTGACATTAATTTTTTTTTTTTTAAATAAAAATCAGTGCCCAATATAGCCAACCTTCTTTTCAGTAAGTCCTAAGCCTTCCATTCATGGAGTCTGTCAGTTTCTTAATCTGTCGACAATAAACTTTTTATGCAGCAGCAACCATCGCCTCCCAGACACTGTTCAGAGAGCTGTACTGTTTTCCTTCACCATAGAACTCCCATTTAAGAATGGCCCGCAAGTTCTCTATAGGGTTTAGGTCAGGTGAGGAAGGGTGCCATGCCATTTATTCTTTCATCTTTAAGTGTAACGCGTGGTGGCCCGAGTGCCGCAGAGCGAGGGGCAGGACGCACAGACGTCCTCGACAGGGACGAACATTTATTAACATAAACGACAGCAGCACTCACACGTATTACAAACGATGAACATGAAACGATTGACGTTAAACAAACTCGATACACAAGAATACATCAACACAAAAACGTTACATTCAAACATTACGCCGACAACGACCAACTGCGCCGCACACCCTGACGTGAGTTTAAATACACACAGACAAAACGAAGTACAGGTGTGTGCAGGCGTGGCCACAAACAAAAGTCCTCCTACTGCACCTGGCTCGCTAAACCACATGACTCGCGGGAGGCGAGCGTTCCGTGACATTAAGGATAGCCACGCAGTGGAGTACTTCGATGCATGCGATGGAGCATTGTCCTGCATAAAAATCATGGTCTTCTTGAAAGATGCAGACTTTTTCCTGTACCACTGCTCGATAGTATCAGCCCCAGGATACCTGCGCAGACCAGCTAGGTGAGATCCTACACTGCCTCTAACTTCAGCCTGTGACGGAAAAGGGCTCAAGTACTCAGTTCAAGACATCCTGTCTTATTCTGTTACCTAATGAGTCTTCTCTATCTGCTGTAAATGACTGTAGACCATCTGCACAACAAACCTCATGAAAGTCCTGGAGAGACTAGTTTTGGATCATCTTACACCTCAGGTGCACACCTCTATGGACCCATTGCACTTTGTCTTCGACCCCAATGTTGGAGTTGAAGATGCCATCATCTACCTGTGTCAGTGAGGCCTCTCTTGCCTGGATAAAGAGGACAGCACTCTGAGGATCACGTTCTTTGAGTTCTCCAGTGCCTTCAACAAAACCCAGGATTCACTGCTGCGTGAGAAGCTCCAAAGGATGCGGGTAGATACCTTCACAGCCTCCTGGATTACTGACTACGTGACGGACAGATCACAGTTCGTGCAACCGAGGGGGTGTTTGTATGAACGTGTGTAAATTAGTGAATTTAGCCAAAATCACTGATAGGCTAAAAAGGGATCTGACACACTTTGCCCAACAAGATTCTGACAACTCTGTGTTGTATTTGCTCATTTATTTAGTCCACAATTGATTCACAGCTCCATCTTCACATACACAAAACATTAAGAAAAACAACGGTCAACAGAAAATAAGAGTCCTTAATGTAACCTCTCTCTAGCACACAACAGGCAGTTGCACAAGTGAATAATTATTCATTATTATCATGTCACCCCATGACATACTCTGACCGTAATTGAAGTAACAATAAATTTACACATACCTGGCTCTTACAAGGTGCTTAGCAGCACAGGAGCATGGCAGGGTCACCTTTCCTTTTCACACTTACACTTCAGGCTTTCAATATAACTAGGAATCCTGTCACTTCAAGTTTCAAGTTTCAAGTTTGCTTTATTCGTGACATACATAGTCATACACAGTATAACTCGCTGTGAAATGGTGGAGAGTGCTCTGTCCAAACTGAGGAAAAGAAAACAGGGGTGCATAGAGAAATATAGATATTCTCTATATGTGAAATATATATATGCAAGATAAATATATATATTCTATGTATGTACAAAATATATCTACAGTTGTTGTGTAACAAGGTAATTGAATATAAAAACTGTATATGTGTGTATATATATATATATATATATATATATATATATATATATATATATATATATATATATATATATAAATGTTACATGGTGGTGGTGGTCCCCACAGTTTATCAGTTTCCCTGATTCAGGGCCTGAATGGCCTGTGGGAAGAAGCTCCTCTTCAGCCTCTCTGTCTTGGTCTTCAGGGAGCGAAAGCGCCTCCCTGACCTCAACAGAGAGAAGAGTCTATTGTTGGGATGGGTGGGGTCCTTCACAATTCTCCTGGCCTTGGTCTGGCACCGCTTGCAGTAGATGGTCTGCAGGTCAGGAAGTTCTGTGTGAGTGATGCGCTCTGCTGAACGCACTACTCTTTGGAGTGCTTGTCTGTCCTGCTTGGTGCTATTCCCAAACCAGACTGTGATGTTCCCGGTGAGGATGCTCTCGATAGTGCAGGTGTAGAAGTTCCGCAGTACTTTGGAGGGCAGTCTGAAGTCTCTTAGGCGTCTGAGGTGGTAAAGACGCTGACGAGCCTTCTTTGCCAGGGAGTTGGTATGGCGGGACCAGGACAGGTCCTGTGAGATGTGAACACCAAGGTACCTGAAACTATCTACTCTATCCACCGTGGTTCCACTGATCCTCACAGGTTGGTAGTGCCGCTCCTGCTTCTTGCTGCAATCCACGATCAGCTCCTTTGTCTTACTGACGTTTAGGAGGAGATTATTTTCCTGGCACCAGTTTTCCAGGTGTTTAATCTCCTCCAGGTAGGCCCTCTCGTCGTTGTCCGAGATCAGACCCATGACAACGGTGTCGTCAACAAACTTGACAATGATAATGGAGCTGGAAGTGGCTGTGCAGTCATAGGTGTACAGTGAGTAGAGCAAGGGGCTTAGGACACAACCCTGAGGAGCGCCAGTGCTGAGGGTGAGGGTGGATGAGGCGCAGTTGCCCACCCGTACTGATTGTGGTCTGTCTGTTAGGAAGTTGGAGATCCAGTCGCACAAGGATGTATGCAGTCCTAGATCCCCCAACTTAGTAGTGAGTAGGGAGGGGATGATAGTGTTAAATGCTGAACTGTAGTCGACAAATAGCATTTTAACATAATTTCCCCTCCCTTCGTCCAAGTGAGTCAGTGTAGTGTGGAGCAGATGTGCAATTGCATCGTCAGTGGAGCGGTTGCGGCGGTATGCAAACTGCAGTGGGTCCATGGAGGCTGGCAGTGAAGATGTGATGAAGACTCTGACTAGCTTTTCAAAGCACTTCATCACGACTGATGTGAGGGTGACATGACGGTAGTCATTGAGGTCGGAGGGTCGAGGTTTCTTCGGGACGGGGACGATGGTGGAGCGCTTGAAGATGGACGGGACGATACCGAGCGTCAAGGAGAGATTGAAGATGTCGGTGAATACCGGGGCTAGTTGATCTGCGCAGGCTTTGAGGACCCTCCCGCAGATACCGTCTGGTCCCAACGCCTTCCTGGTATTCACCCTTTTAAACACTCTCCTCACGTCACTCTCGGTGATGATGAGAGGGCGCTGTTCTATGGTGGGCCCCGTGCCATTGGCTGCGCCGATAGTGCCATTTGGACTAGCGCTGTTAGCATTAGTGCTGTTAGCACTAGCGCCGTTAACATTGGCGCTGTTAGATGTAGCCTCGAAGCGAGCGAAAAATGTATTCAGCTCGTTCGCCAGAGACTCATCCGCACTCATCAGTCCGGAGGGTGGGCTCCTGTAGTCCGTGATCGTCCGTAGTCCCTGCCACAGGGATCTAGAGCCACTCTGCTGGAACTGTGTCTATAGTTTCTTCCCGTAGCGCCGCTTCGCCTCCCTCACCGCCCTGCGCACTCCGTATGCTGCAGACTTGTACTCGTCCATGTTCCCGCTGATGATCCCCGCATTGTAGGCAGCAGTGCGAGAGTTCAGTGCCTCGCGGATGGTTCTGTCCACCCAGGGCTTCTGGTTGGAAAACTTCTTTATGGTGATTCTTGGGATCGTGTCGTCCACCAGTTTCCCAATAAACCCTACTACTGCCTCCGTAAACTCGCTGACATCATCAGTGCTGCGCCGGAACATGTCCCAGGCTGCGTCATCCAGAGCGGCCACCGATTGGTCTGTCCAGCGCACGACCTCCCTCTGAACCGGAGCTTTCCGTTTCAGCCTTTGTTTATATTTTGGTAGGAGGAAGATGGCGGCGTGGTCCGACTTACCAAACGGTGGATGAGCTAGTGCCTTGTAACTGTCCTTGTATGGGGTGTAGCAGTGGTCTAGTGTCCTATTTCCCCTGGTGGGGAAGGTTACGTGCTGGTAAAGGTTGGGCACTGCACGCTTGAGGTTAGCGCTGTTGAAATCCCCAAGCACAAAAAGTGCAGCGTCCCGGTGCTGTGTCTGAAACTGTGTGAGAGCCTCATGAAGTTCACACAGTGCAGTGTCCATGTTAGCCTGAGGTGGGATGTACACGGTGTTGATGATGACCGAAGTGAACTCCCGGGGAAGGTAGAATGGACGAAGCTTGAGGACGAGCAGCTCCAGGTTGGGTGAGCAGGAGCGTGTGAGAGTAACAACATTGGCATTTTTACACCAGCTGTTGTTTACCATTACACACACTCCGCCGCCTCTCGACTTCCCCGAATCTGCCGTCCTGTCCATGCGGTGAACCGAGAAGAACTCGGCCGGCTGGATAGCGTGGTTTGGTACCGCTGGGTTCAGCCACGACTTGGTGAAGCAGAGGAGATTGCAGTCCCGAATGTCCCTCTGGAGCTTTATCCTGGCCCGGAGGTCATCGAGCTTGTTATCCAGAGACTGGACATTGGCTAGCAGGATGCTAGGTAAGGGAGCTCGGTGTGCCCCAGCCCTCAGCCTGTTCCTGACGCCGGCTCGCTTCCCTCGAGGCTTTTTCCTCGTGCCGCGTTTTGTTTTCCCTCAGGATCTCCGTCGGCCATCTTGGGTCCGGGGTTACAGACGGCTTGAGGTGAGTGCTATGTAGATTAAGAGAAATAAGGGCGTCTCTGCTGTACGAGATACGCGCCGTGGTGTGTAGAGAAGGGCTGCGGAGAAATCAGGGGTAGCGGGAAGAGCAAAAAGAGCGAAAAAAGTGCCAGGTGTGGACGGAGCAGTCGTGACGGCAGCCGACTTCACCGGCGCCATCTTGCATCCTTGCACTTGTAGGAATTTTCAGATGATTTTGAGGTGGTGGGGTGGGTCAGGGGTAGCCTGGAGACCAAGTACAGGGAACGGGTAGATTTGTGGCATTGTGTGGTAACAGCCACCTCTTCTTAAACATTCTTAAACCTTCTTAAACCTTGACAGCAGGCTGGATTGGAAATGTAACACTAAAGCCATCTACAAGAAGGGTCAGTATAGACTCTACTTTTGGAAGACATTACAGTGTGTTGTTGCATGTCTTGTACAAGTCTGGTATAGGATGTGTTGTGCAGGAAGTGCAGCACCTGTTGGAGCAGTATCAGAGCTGGAGACTCTGAAGACTGAACCAAGTGAATAAGAGGGCTTGCTTGTGCTGGGTACTACCAAGGGACTAATATGTCATTATGCTTATTTAGAACTTAACCTCTAAATGACTTTTCTCAGCGTGTAAATCAGGAATTTAACACAAAATCAGGGCTTAACAGTACACCATTTCAGGATTAACAAATATACCCACCACACGTAGCGCTCCTGCCTTGGGTTTCCAGAGTTTCAGAACAAAAAGATTAACTCTATCTAAACGAGTGCTACTCGTACAGCTGCATTAGCATGTAAACTGGAAAGTGGTACATGGTAAAATATGATGGATAAACGTAATTATCCTTATTCTGTCAATAGGGGGAGCTCTTTCCCAGGCAATGTTTAGAACTCTACTTGGCACGTCACAAGAGGTCACTTGCGTGTTCTGAGTACACTGGCCAAAGACCCGTCTGCAGACCCAAGGCTGGCCGGCAGTGGACGAATAGTGGACAATGCACTGATAATAGATAAAGTGCTGCACAGAAGTGAATAGTTTTGTACTGTTCATTTCCCCTTGTGACACTCCTATGGGTAGAACCATGTTCTCGCCAGCAGGTTTATGTATATACACAAAAGCAGCACTATGCCCTCTCAGCCTTCACAGTAGCCACCTTGCTTCATTTAACAGGTTTTTAAAAAGGTTTTATCTCATACATAGTGTGAGTAGTATATTTTATGCTTAAAAAAATCAGCACCTTCTTTATATGCTGTAGTAAAATATGTACACCTGATCTTCACATTAGCTTAAAGATGCACTCTATATTCAAACATTTACAACAGAACCCAGTGAATAACATTTCCCAGAATAATAAGAAACACCTTCATTTCAGAGTCTGTTTTCTAAAAGTCTTAGCATAGATCTGACAATAAACACTGTGATTTTGGAACAGAACCATTATCAATAAATAAATTAACTTTTTTTTTTTCTTCAAATCTCTTCAAAAAGCACTAAGAATCTAGATAACTATTAGCTCAGACTTTTCCCTCTCTGGGTTTATTTGTATATTGTTCTTTTCCTGCATGAAGAAAATTGTCTGTCACAGAGATTTGTTCAAACACACAACTTTCTATTAATGTAATCTGGAGGAGGACCTCTGGTTGTAAATACATGTAGGGGGAGGATGCTTACCTGACACTACTAACAGATACGTCTCCTTGCTTAAACTTTCTGTTTCCTCGTTGTTAAATGTACACCAGTATACACCGGAGTCTCTCACTGTCACATTGTGGATGGACAAAGTGAAGTTGGACAAGTTTTTGTTTTGAGTCTAATCTTCCATTATATGGTGGCTTTGGGGTAAACGATCCATCTCTGTAGAAATAGGACACCATCTGATTTTTATGCATGAATTTGTGAACACGCACTCCGTCACCTGTAGCAGCAGTTCAGCATCAGATTCATTAAACATTAGACATAAATATTTATGCATAGTAAAAAAAAAAACTCTTCAGATCACAAGGTCAGCAGATGTGAAATTTCCTGTATTTGCACATGTGATACAGCACAAGACATGTTCTCTTTCATTTTGAAAGAGATTGAAGCATAGCTGAGTTCAGCAAAAACGCTTTTTTTCCAGTACACGTCAAAACGCTCGAGCACTATAAATACATGGTGCTTGTCACTGTTAATCTCAGACTGAACCGAAGACATCATTTATCTTTGAACTATCAAGCGGCAAGTTATCAGGATGAACCAAGACGTTCTCCTCGGTGCTCTCTCTGCTCTCACTGGTGCCATTGTGAGGCCACTCAGTGAATTCACAGGCAGCGGCACGCCTGAAGAACTGACCCTACACAACTTCATCTCAAGAGTGCTGAACGATATGGTGATGAGAACACACCGGCTCACGGTAACAGAACTGATTATGAAATATGAAATTCTATCACAAGAGGTAACCAAGTCTTCTTTTAAGGACTTGACCATTTCTGATACTGCTTATCAGCCTGATTCTGCAGATCAGACCAAGTCTGATCCCTCTACCACTTCTGCTGATAATAATGATTCATTTGACAGTGACTGGTATGGACCACAGAAGGAACTGTTTGTGAATATGGCAGAGTTCTTTGAGCCAAGGTATGATTATGATTTTAGGAATCTGCCAGCTAACAGAGCTGAGGCCTATCGTGGAGGTGAAATATACACACGCCCGTGTGGATGGTACCGATGTGCCCTAAAGGTTCTGGATAAGTACGAAGATGGGAATAAGTGGTTGGGGCCGGGTGGATGGAGGAACCAGTCTGATCCTGGAGAGTGGCCAGTCTCCTACCATGGCACCAGCAAGGAGGCCACTGAAAAAATCATTGCCTCACACTACAAAGCTGGTCAGCGTGCAAAATATGGCCATGGAATATACTCAACTCCAGATATATCTGAGGCAGAACAATACTATGCAAAAACATATAAAACTAAGACAAGGCAGAGGTACAAGGTCATCTTGCAAAACAGAATTAATCCAGAAATAAGGAAAGTCTGTCAACGCAAAGACTACTGGCTCATAGAAATACCACATGATGCTGACCCGCAGCTGGAGAAAAACATTGTGGAAAGTGCAATTCGTCCTTATGGACTTCTGATAAAAGAGATTTAGCTCATAAATCATTATCTGCTTTTCATGTTTTTGCTAATGCCTGTGGCCTTTAGATTTTTTACATCATTTGGTTAAACTTTCATCTGATTAGATGTTAATAATAATAATGGATTATTTTTTAACATGGTTAACGTGATTAAGACCTGTGATTAAAACACATGCAAAGAGTGTCATCTTGGAAAATTATGTCAAGGGTATGTTTTAAATCAGCATACCTAATGTGTACATCACTGTTTTTGTGTTGCATTATTAGTGACTTTGCATGCAGTCACTATTCTGTTATTTTGTTATTATAATTAATACTAAAAACAAACAAGCTTGTGAAATTACAGTAAAAATGGGGTAAACGTTCCCTCACTGTAGAAATAGAACATCAAATAGGACACCTGTGGCTCATGTCTGGGGCCACACTGTATAGTAGCCACCTCACCAACAGACACAAACAAGGTCCTCTCTTCTGAAAGAGAAAGGGAAGATTTAAATACATTTATGTCAAATACATATCAGTGAGAACTGATGAACTTGAATAAAATTGTACTTAAATCAACAACAGTACAATTGTTACCCCTGTGGTGTCTACAGTTATTCTGTTATTAGAATTAATGCTAAAAACAAACAAGCTTGTGAAATTACAGTAAAAGTGTTAAATATTATATATATAGTATATTGTTTAATATTATCATTGTAATTACACGACAAGCTGTTTATCATGAGTGGTAACACAGAGGGTTCAGATTTCTCATCCAAAACATTCTTGGATTTTATGACTGGACCTTCTGAGTTTCCAGCATCAGTCTGTTAACGTGTAGAATCAGCATGTGTGCAAGAGGACGCCATCACATCTGCCACATTCCACACATATTGTGGTGACTATTGTCAGCCAGAGGAGGATGGCCCCCACCTTTGAGTCTTGGTTCATCTCCAGGTTTCCTCCTCATGCTCTAGGGAGTTTTTCCTTGCCATTGTCACCCTTGGTCTGCTCACCGGGGGCTTGGACTCAGACATTTGTAAAGCTGCTTTGTGAGAATGTCTGTTGTAAAAAAGCATTATAGAAATAAATTTTGATTTGATTTTTACATACAGGACCATACCAGATTACACCACGTCTGGTTACTCATCTGGTAGTGCGTGTGTATATGAGTTTAACTCTAGAGAAAATACTTTATTAGCCACATGTAAGACAAATATTATTCATTGATGGTTCCATTTGCCTTATTCCGAACCACTAATCAGAGTGAGAGATTTTCTTTTGCTGGTAATATGGGATTGCTTGATTATTGGTGCTCTGGTGCTCTGAGTTTCTAGTGCAACATGCGTATACACACACGAGCACAGTAACGGTTACAACGCCATTCTGTGTTAAACACAAGGCACGATATTCGGCTCTTGGGATAACAATTCTAACTATGGCGCACAAGCCAGTCTACGTAAACACATCTCTGAATGGAACGTGGACGTTTATGACGTAAGAATGATCCATTATGATATCGCTAAAGTTACCAAATAAAGAGAAAAGCGCTCTAGCTAAAAGGAGGTGAAAGCTGAAACCATTGGCTGAATCAGATTACCTGTGTTGGCTGTATGTTTGTTCATTTAGAAATAATCAGTTTATTTTATAAATGCAGTGGCGGATGTAGGTGGGGGTGACATGGGCATAAGTTACTGACAATATAACGGAAATGGTGCATTAAGACAGTTGTAACTGTCTGATATGTGAATAATTTAAGCTTGTGACATTGGGAGACGAGACAAGATGCAGAGACGAGCTGTCGTTCAAACAGAAACAGACGTATATTTTGCCACTTAACAAAAAACGAAAGCAAAACTAGAAACCGTGACAAGCGAATAACGCACTCTAACCACAGTAAGGACGCTGAACATAGCCGCACACACTGGGTTAAACACACAACAGGACCTTCAATACACACACTAACAAGGACGAGAATTTCGAACGGCCGTGACAAATGACCGGTAAACAAGGGAGGGGCGTGGCGATGAGGAGACAGACACACACACACACACACACACACACACACACACTCACGAACACACACCAAGATGTCACACAGACATGAGGAAGAGTCGAGGAGGAGGGGGTTCTGACAGCAACTCTCGAGTCATCTGTTACTAGGCAGAACGCGGATTCTAAGGTGGCGGTCCATTCATTAGAAAAGTATTAATTATATTTGTGTTTTTCTATATCATATAAGCATGTAGATTTATGTAGTTATAATGAATATAAAACCAACCCAAGTGTAAAAAATCATTTGTACAATAAATAAATGACATATCAGGAGAGTAGTGAAAACTGGTGGTGCACGTGGATGGGGATAATGTACTTGGGAATGTGGAGGGAATGGTGTTGGGTAACTTGAGTATGGGGTGCGGAAAGTGTGGAAGCACGTGGGATGGAGTGGAGACAGAAATTCAACCCTGTGCAGCTCTCTACCTCACAGTTCGATAGATTTGGTCGAGCGCTGGAGAAATAAAACAAGCGGAGTTTCCCTAGTAAAATCTGGCGATTTATATCCCTGCATACAAACAGCGTTCAGTCTGATGTGACATTTACAGGTGACTCCATTAAGCCATTCACTTTGCCTTTGTAAAAGTCACATTAGAAGCAATACTGAAGAGGTTAAACACTGATAGTGTTGATAACTGTGATATATAAGAAGAATACCACATTTAGTGTGAGAATCAGTTGTTGCACATGCCAGCAGGTCTTTAAATCCACTTCAGTCAGTATTTATGCATGTGTAAGATTTATATTTCAAAATACAGATCGTTGCCATATTTAGGAAGCAAATCTTGTCTGTGTGTTTAACCCCGGCACTGGGCAGAAGTGCAGAAGTGCAGGCCTACACTTCTCTCTCGTCCATGTCCATTCTCATCACGCTACCAACACAGCCACCACTCTCAAGGGCTTTCCAATATTTTTTCAGGTCTCTTGTCAATGTGAAGGTAGCCAGTTTGTTTCTCTGGATCCTGGACGAACAAGAACAATGTGCCTCCACCTTCCTCTGGCAACTTCACTCTAGTAAAAGATTTTCCGTTCAAAAGGGACATGAAGAATACACAAACAGAATCAGTACTGGATGCAGGACACTGCCCTGAAAAATTCCATATTATTTAAACATTAATCTCTCCCAGGCTGTGAACAAACGAAAGGGAGTTTCTAGGAAAATGTTAAAAAAGAGGAACAGGAAAAGGAAGAAAAAGACAAATTTTCATAATATTTAAAGATTCTCCCATTATGTGAATTGTCAAGAGGGAATTTCCAGAAAAATGGAAAGGAAATGCACAAACAAATAGAGGAAATGTTAAATGTTTGTGGTATATTATAAATTAAATGAGTGTGGGTATTTCAGAGAGGAAACAAAATGTGGCAAGCTGACCAGAACTTGACATGAAGGTTACTGCACGCTGAGATTCCAGTGGTTGTATGAGTAGCAAACAGTCACTCAGGGCAATCATTTAATGAGTAGGTTGTTGGAAACCCTTAAACAATGCAATAATGTGGTTCTTACAGCCAAGGGCAGATACAAGGTATAATTTATACCCCCCCCCCCCCCTTTTTTTTATTTTAGTGTGCATGTACACAACAAGCCAATAACCAACATCCACAAATCCAATCACAGTCTACTACTAATGATGCCTAAGGTCACAGCTGAGACTGAATAACAGGAACTTTATTATCCTCCAAACATTTTGTTCTTAAGAAAAAGGGGGTTGCATAAAATTAATTAAGAAATGAGGAATTCTGGTACATGTTCGACCAATATGGAGGGTTTAACACCTGTAGCAGCAGTTCAGCATCAGATTCATTAAACATTAGACATAAATATTTATGCATAGTAAAAAAAAACTCTTTAGATCACAAGGTCAGCAGATGTGAAATTTCCTGTATTTGCACGTGATACAGCACAAGACATGTTCTCTTTCATTTCATAGGATTGAAGCATAGCTGAGTTCAGCAAAAACGCTTTTTTTCCAGTACACATCTCCTTCTCAAAACGCTCGAGCACTATAAATACATGGTGCTTGTCACTGTTAATCTCAGACTGAACCGAAGACATCATTTATCTTTGAACTATCAAGCGGCAAGTTATCAGGATGAACCAAGACGTTCTCCTCGGTGCTCTCTCTGCTCTCACTGGTGCCATTGTGAGGCCACTCAGTGAATTCACAGGCAGCGGCACACCTGAAGAACTGACCTTACACAACTTCATCTCAAGAGTGCTGAACGATATGGTGATGAGAACACACCGGCTCACGGTAACAGAACTGATTATGAAATATGAAATTCTATCACAAGAGGTAACCAAGTCTTCTTTTAAGGACTTGACCATTTCTGATACTGATCAGCCTGATTCAGCAGATCAGACCAAGTCTGATCCCTCTACCACTTCTGCTGATAATAATGATTCATTTGACAGTGACTGGTATGGACCACAGAAGGAACTGTTTGTGAATATGGCAGAGATCTTTGAGCCAAGGTATGATTATGATTTTAGGAAACTGCCAGCTAAAAGAGCTGAGGCCTATCGTGGAGGTGAAATATACACACGCCCGTGTGGATGGTACCGATGTGCCCTAAAGGTTCTGGATAAGTACGAAGATGGGAATAAGTGGTTGGGGCCGGGTGGATGGAGGAACCAGTCTGATCCTGGAGAGTGGCCAGTCTCCTACCATGGCACCAGCAAGGAGGCCACTGAAAAAATCATTGCCTCACACTACAAAGCTGGTCAGCGTGCAAAATATGGCCATGGAATCTACTCAACTCCAGATATATCTGAGGCAGAACAATACTATGCAAAAACGTATAAAACTAAGACAAGGCAGAGGTACAAGGTCATCTTGCAAAACAGAATTAATCCAGAAATAAGGAAAGTCTGTCAACGCAAAGACTACTGGCTCATAGAAATACCACATGATGCTAACCCGCAGCTGGAGAAAAACATTGTGGAAAGTGCAATTCGTCCTTATGGACTTCTGATAAAAGAGATTTAGCTCATAAATCATTATCCGCTTTTCATGTTTTTGCTAATGCCTGTGGCCTTTAGATTTTTTACATCATTTGGTTAAACTTTCATCTGATTAGATGTTAATAATAATAATGGATTATTTTTTAACATGGTTAACGTGATTAAGACCTGTGATTAAAACACATATGCAAAGAGTGTCATCTTGGAAAATTATGTCAAGGGTATGTTTTAAATCAGCTTACCTAATGTGTACATCACTGTTTTTGTGTTGCATTATTAGTCTACAGTTATTCTGTTATTAGAATTAATGCTAAAAACAAACAAGCTTGTGAAATTACAGTAAAAGTGTTAAATATTATATATATAGTATATTGTTTAATATTATCATTGTAATTACACGACAAGCTGTTTATCATGAGTGGTAACACAGAGGGTTCAGATTTCTCATCCAAAACATTCTTGGATTTTATGACTGGACCTTCTGAGTTCCCAGCATCAGTCTGTTATACTGGGAGTCAGATGGACCAGTATTTTCAAACTGCACAGCCTTCTTACTAAAACAACACACCACTTGCGTTACTTTCTGAAAAGCTTAAAAATGACCACACAAATGTTAAACTCAATGCATAATGGCAGTTCTCTTATATGAGGGATATAGTACTACCTGTCACAGGTGAAGTGTCTACTAAGATTGTTTTAAAAGATACGCCTAAAGGAGACCTACCTGCGGAGGAGCTCGTGAAGACAAAGCCGTAGAGTAGAACGTGTAGAATCAGCATGTGTGTGCAAGAGGACGCCATCACATCTGCTACATGCATGACCTTTCAGCAGTACTGCTATCTATAAACAGGAAACCTTATATAGTCAAAGGACATTCAGTGTCACAACAAAGACACTTTTTTACATCCATCACAGACCTGCACAGAACTGCATACGTCTTTCCAAAAAATTGTACACAGCTTTCAGAAAAACTTACATTTTCAATGCACCCATGGTTTTTACTTATGATGATAAAAACATTTATCTACTAACAGATACCTCTCCTTGCTTAAACTTTCTGTTTCTTCTTTGTTAAATGTACACCAGTAAACACCGGAGTCTCTCACTGTCACATTGTGGATGGACAAAGTGAAGTTGGACAAGTTTTTGTTTGAGTCTAATCTGCCATTATATGGTGGCTTTGGGGTAAACGTTCCTGCATAGACCTGCACAGAACTGCATACATCTTTCCGAAAAACTGTACACAGCTTTCAGAAAAACTTACATTTTCAATGCACCCATGGTTTTTACTTATGATGATAAAAAAGTAATATTTTTGGTGAATATGTCACTCTGATGTGAAACCTCTGTGCTTGAGTTATTTTCATCTCATTCTTGTCTGTGTGCTTTGTGACCTCATGCCTCTGATCTCTGTGAGACAGTTCCTGTAGCAGTGCACTGTGCAGAAGCACTTTCAGACCTAGAGCTCGAGTCTGTTCCCGTCTCTGCGGCTATGCTCATACCTAAACCAGACACATGAAGCCATTCAGTCAAGGTTTATGCCTTGTTATAATACAAAGACACCAGTAATTACAGTAGTTAATGACCTGTTGTGGTCTTCTGACCAGGGTTATGTCTCTTTGCTTATATTAGTTGATCTGAGTGCAGCATTTGATACTATAGATCACAATATTTTACTAGATTGGCTCAAAAATGTTGTTGGGGTTAGGGGAATAGCCTTTTACTGGTTTAAATCTCATCTAGCCGGTCGCTACCAGATTGTTAACATAAATGGAGACATTTCAGCAGATTTCCCCATCTCACTTGTTTATTTTCATCTGTTAAAGTGAGAATAATAAACAAACAACTCAATTTACAAATAAACAATTCTGACATAATTTTTTTTTTTTTTTATAAAAATCAGTGCCCAATATAGCCAACCTTCTTTTCAGTAACAGTCCTAAGCCTTCCATTCATGGAGTCCGTCAGTTTCTTAATCTGTCGACAATAAACTTTTTATGCAGCAGCAACCATCGCCTCCCAGACACTGTTCAGAGAGCTGTACTGTTTTCCTTCACCATAGAACTCCCATTTAAGAATGGCCCGCAAGTTCTCTATAGGGTTTAGGTCAGGTGAGGAAGGGTGCCATGCCATTTATTCTTTCATCTTTAAGTGTAACGCGTGGTGGCCCGAGTGCCGCAGAGCGAGGGGCAGGACGCACAGACGTCCTCGACAGGGACGAACATTTATTAACATAAACGACAGCAGCACTCACACGTATTACAAACGATGAACATGAAACGATTGACGTTAAACAAACTCGATACACAAGAATACATCAACACAAAAACGTTACATTCAAACATTACGCCGACAACGACCAACTGCGCCGCACACCCTGACGTGAGTTTAAATACACACAGACAAAACGAAGTACAGGTGTGTGCAGGCGTGGCCACAAACAAAAGTCCTCCTACTGCACCTGGCTCGCTAAACCACATGACTCGCGGGAGGCGAGCGTTCCGTGACATTAAGGATAGCCACGCAGTGGAGTACTTCGATGCATGCGATGGAGCATTGTCCTGCATAAAAATCATGGTCTTCTTGAAAGATGCAGACTTTTTCCTGTACCACTGCTCGATAGTATCAGCCCCAGGATACCTGCGCAGACCAGCTAGGTGAGATCCTACACTGCCTCTAACTTCAGCCTGTGACGGAAAAGGGCTCAAGTACTCAGTTCAAGACATCCTGTCTTATTCTGTTACCTAATGAGTCTTCTCTATCTGCTGTAAATGACTGTAGACCATCTGCACAACAAACCTCATGAAAGTCCTGGAGAGACTAGTTTTGGATCATCTTACACCTCAGGTGCACACCTCTATGGACCCATTGCACTTTGTCTTCGACCCCAATGTTGGAGTTGAAGATGCCATCATCTACCTGTGTCAGTGAGGCCTCTCTTGCCTGGATAAAGAGGACAGCACTCTGAGGATCACGTTCTTTGAGTTCTCCAGTGCCTTCAACAAAACCCAGGATTCACTGCTGCGTGAGAAGCTCCAAGGATGCAGGTAGATACCTTCACAAGGAAGATACCTTCCTGGATTACTGACTACGTGACGGACAGATCACAGTTCGCGCAACCGAGGGGGTGTTTGTATGAACGTGTGTAAATTAGTGAATTTAGCCAAAATCACTGATAGGCTAAAAAGGGATCTGACACACTTTGCCCAACAAGATTCAGACAACTCTGTGTTGTATTTGCTCATTTATTTAGTCCACAATTGATTCACAGCTATATCTTCTCATACACAAAACATTAAGAGAAACAACGGTCAACAGAAAATAAGATTGGAAATGTAACACTAAAGCCATCTACAAGAAGGGTCAGTATAGACTCTACTTTTGGAAGACATTACAGTGTGTTGTTGCATGTCTTGTACAAGTCTGGTATAGGATGTGTTGTGCAGGAAGTGCAGCACCTGTTGGAGCAGTATCAGAGCTGGAGACTCTGAAGACTGAACCAAGTGAATAAGAGGGCTTGCTTGTGCTGGGTACTACCAAGGGACTAATATGTCATTATGCTTATTTAGAACTTAACCTCTAAATGACTTTTCTCAGCGTGTAAATCAGGAATTTAACACAAAATCAGGGCTTAACAGTACACCATTTCAGGATTAACAAATATACCCACCACACGTAGCGCTCCTGCCTTGGGTTTCCAGAGTTTCAGAACAAAAAGATTAACTCTATCTAAACGAGTGCTACTCGTACAGCTGCATGACCTGATTAGCATGTAAACTGGAAAGTGGTACACGGTAAAATATTATGGATAAATGTAATTATCCTTATTCTGTCAATAGGGGGAGGTCTTTCCCAGGCAATGTTAAGAACTCAACTTGGCACGTCGCAAGAGGTCACTTGCGTGTTCTGAGTACACTGGCCAAAGACCCGTCTGCAGACCCAGGGCTGGCCGGCAGTGGACGAATAGTGGACAATGCACTGATAATAAATAAAGTGCTGCACAGAAGTGCATAGTTTTGTACTGTTCATTTCCCCTTGTGACACTCCTATGGGTAGAACCAAGTTCTCGCCAGCAGGTTTATGTATATACACAAAAGCATCACTATGCCCTCTCAGCCTTCACAGTACAGGGACTGGTTCGGCAAAAGAGGACTAAATGTTTATTTTGGCTGTGAATTTAGATAATATTAGCTGTCATGAAAAAAGCAAAGATTATTGTTGCACTCCATACAACATGCAAAATAGATTACTGCACGTTTGTGAAGCAAAAAAAAATGTTGATGAAAATTCATCAAAATGAATTACTTTAGCTGTGAATTTTGAGAATATTAGCTGCTGAAATATTAATTCTAGACCAACCAACAGCAAGCTCTAGAAAAAAATGCTTTTCTTTTTAAAATCAAGCTGCAGAATTGCTGGTCTGCAATGGAGTCAGAGAAGAAGTCCAGATATATTCATGCCAACAGCTCATCCTCATCACCGCTAATCACAGCCCTGTTGACACACTGGATATGGGGTTCTTATATTTCAGTAAAAACAGTGCGTTGCGGTGTCTGTGTATTTTCCGGTGGATTTTTATGCTGGGTTGATGAATGGCTGTGATTCCTATGGCCAGTAATCACGTATGACCTCATACTCAGACTTTACAGGCTGCGTGGGTATTCTGAGTCCGAGGGCTGTTGAGTGGGGGGGTATTTTCCACGCTCACCATTCTTTATCTGGAAAAATAAGGCACAGCAAACAACTTGGTCCACAACACAAGAAGATGATAAAACAAAAACATCTACTCCTACTCTACACATTATGGTTAAAACATCTACACCTGCATTCAGAACCACATATCTCCAGACTAAATGGCATGTCGATAGTGTGCCATTCAGGTTTGCCACCTTGCTTCATTTAACAGGTTTTTAAAAAGGTTTTATCTCATACATAGTGTATGTAGTATATTTTATGCTTAAAAAAAATCAACACCTTCTTTATATGCTGTAGTAAAATATGTACACCTGATCTTCACATTAGCTTAAAGATGCACTCTATATTTAAACATTTACAACAGAACCCAGTGAATAACACTTCCCAGAATAATAAGAAACACATTCATTTCAGAGTCTGTTTTCTAAAAGTCTTAGCATAGATCTGACAATAAACACTGTGATTTTGGAACAGAACCATTATCAATAAATAAATTAACTTTTTTTTTTCTTCAAATCTCTTCAAAAAGCACTAAGAATCTAGATAACAATTAGCTCAGACTTTTCCCTCTCTGGGTTTATTTGTATATTGTTCTTTTCCTGCATAAAGAAAATTGTCTGTCACAGAGATTTGTTCAAACACAACTTTTTATTAATGTAATCTGGAGGAGGACCTCTGGTTGTAAACACATGTAGGAGGAGGATGCTTACCTGACACTGTCTATACCAGAAGCAAGATGATTAGTTTGCGATTAGCTAATACTCAAGAGTTAGCTAGGAGATAAATGGGTAGTGGATCATCCTGAGTGTGTCATGTCAACCTGCGGCCTGTGTTTGGCCTGAGCTTGGTTTTGGGAGAAGAAGAAAAAAAAGTGATATTTGTAAAGCGTGCTTGAGTTTGAGAAAGACCCTCCTTCAACAAGCTCTGATCAGTTCTAGTTTCAATTTCACAGTCAGTTTATAGGTGTTTAGAGATGCCGCACTATGTTCTCTGAGTCTAAGACAAAGTTCATCATCACAGGTAACCACAGGCTTTGTGACATGTTTGCCACTGGTTTTGAAGTTCTGCGGTTGTCACGCTTTATCTGGTACAGTTGGTGGACTCGTATGCTGGGTTGATAAGCAGATCTAGCTTGTATGACTGGTGGGCACGCATGACCTCGTACTCAGAGTTCAAAGGCTACTGAACATGTGTGGATCCAGAGTCAGAAGGCTGTTGAGTAGAGGTGTAGTTCCTACGCTCACAACATCGCTTGACCTGAAAAAACAAGGCCCAGAAACCAACTTCAGCCGAAACACATGAATATGATAAAAACATCGAAACCTGCTCTATATGTTACAGTTAAAACATCTACAACCACTCTACACAATAGACCAAAAACATCTAAACCTGCTCAATACGTTATTGTTAAAATATCTACAACCACTCTACACATGACAGAAAAACATCTAAACTTACTCTATATAGCAGGTGAAATAAGTATTGAACACGTCACCAATTTTCTAAGTAAATATATTTCTAAAGGTGCTATTGACATGAACTTCTCACCAGATGTCGATAACAACCCATCCAATCCACACACGCAAAGAAATCAAACCATAAATGTCCATAAATTAAGTTATGTGTAATAATGAGAAACGACACAGAGAAAATGTATTGAACGCATGAAGAAAGAGAGCTGCAAAAATCTATGGAAAGTCATGACACCAGCTGAAATCTATCAGTAATTAGAAAGCAATCCTGCCACTGAAATTAATATCAGCTGGTTCAACTGATGGCCTATAAAAAGGTGTCTCATTACCAAGGTGCCACATAAGAAAATCTCATGATGGGTAAAACCAGTGAGCTTTCTCAAGACCTTCGCAGCCTTATTGTTGCAAAACATACTGATGGCATTGGTTACAGAAGAATTTCTGAACTACTAAACGTTCCAGTGAGCACTGTTGGGGCCATAATCCGGAAGTGGAAAGAACATCATTTCACCATAAACTGGCCACGACCAGGTGCTCCCTGCAGACAGAGGAGTGAAAAGAATTATCAGAAGAGTTGTCCAAGAGCCAAGGACCACCTCTGGAGAGCTACAGAAAGACCTGGAATCAGCAGGTACAATTGTTTCAAAGAAAACAGTAAGTAATGCACTCAACCTCCATGGCCTGTATGCACGCTCACCACGCAAGACTCCATTGCTGAATTAAAAGCATGTTGAAGCACGTTTAAAGTTTGAAGTTCTGGTTTCAGAGAAAGAAAATAAAGCTGTTAGAATGGCCCAGACCTGAATCCAACTGAAAATATATGGAAGGAACTAAAGCTCAAGAGTTCATAGAAGGAGCCCACGGAACCTTCAGGATTTTAAGAGTGTTTGTGTGGAAATCACACCTGAACAATGCATGCAACTAGTTTCTCCATACAGGAGGCGTCTTGAAGCTGTCATCACCAACAAAGGCTTTTGTACAAAGTATTAAATAAATTTAAGTTAGCATTTTCAATACGTTTTCTCATTAATACACAAAACTTAATTTATGGACATCTATGGTTTGATTTCTTTGCATATGTGGACTGGATGGGTTGTTACCGACATCTGGTGAGAATTTCATATCAATAGCACCTTTAGAAAAATATTTACTTACATTTTAACATTCATACTAAATAAATTGTAGGTATATTTATACATTTCTTTCTGTGTATCAAGAAAACTGTATGTAACTGTTTCTATTCTCAATAAAATGGAAAAAAAAAAAAAGCTAATCTGTCTGGGACATTCCCAGAATTTCACACATTACAAATTTTCTCACTATTTGACAGCCAGAAACGTATGAATGTATATGTATGCATGAATCATGAGTGTCTACTGCTGCATGTGAGTGTATATATGTAGGTGTGTGTGTATGTACTCAGGTCCCATCCGTTTGTAGTGGCATATGTGCAGACAAAACACACACCTTTGGAATCCCACTGAGCAGAATGATGGTGATGATTGACAGGAACACAGAGATGGCTGTAATCACACACACAAGGATGAGTGTCTGATTCAAGTGTCCCTGTCCCTCAGGACACCGGATTTCCTTTCCTTGGTAGAAAACAAGCGGGTGAGTTGAGCCAGAGCAGACTGTGTTGCTTAGTACACTCTAAAAGACTGGCCACTACCTTTATTCAAACAACCAATGCAAACTTATCAGCGTTTACAATTTGAAGCACTTGATACTAAGTGTTAACAAAAGCTTGAACTAAAAATTTCAGATAAATTAAAATTCTGACAGATCAGAATCAAAATATTGCTTTTCTAATGTAATCTGGAGGAGGACCTCTGGTTGTAAATACATGTAGGAGGAGGATGCTTACCTGACACTACTAACAGATACCTCTCCTTGCTTAAACTTTCTGTTTCTTCTTTGTTAAATGTACACCAGTAAACACCGGAGTCTCTCACTGTCACATTGTGGATGGACAAAGTGAAGTTGGACAAGTTTTTGTTTGAGTCTAATCTTCCATTATATGGTGGCTTTGGGGTAAACGTTCCATCTCTGTAGAAATAGGACACCGTCTGATTTTTATGCATGAATTTGTGAACACGCACTCCGTCACCTGTAGCAGCAGTTCAGCATCAGATTCATTAAACATTAGACATAAATATTTATGCATAGTAAAAAAAACTCTTCAGATCACAAGGTCAGCAGATCTGAAATTTTCTGTATTTGCACGTGATACAGCACAAGACATGTTCTCTTTCATTTCATAGGATTGAAGCATAGCTGAGTTCAGCAAAAATGCTTTTTTTTCCAGTACACGTCTCCTTCTCAACACACTCGAGCACTATAAATACATGGTGCTTGTCACTGTTAATCTCAGACTGAACCGAAGACATCATTTATCTTTGAACTATCAAGCGGCAAGTTATCAGGATGAACCAAGACGTTCTCCTCGGTTCTCTCTCTGCTCTCACTGGTGCCATTGTGAGGCCACTCAGTGAATTCACAGGCAGCGGCACACCTGAAGAACTGACCTTACACAACTTCATCTCAAGAGTGCTGAACGATATGGTGATGAGAACACACCGGCTCACGGTAACAGAACTGATTATGAAATATGAAATTCTATCACAAGAGGTAACCAAGTCTTCTTTTAAGGACTTGACCATTTCTGAGACTGCTTATGAGCCTGATTCTGCAGATCAGACCAAGTCTGATCCCTCTACCACTTCTGCTGATAATAATGATTCATTTGACAGTGACTGGTATGGACCACAGAAGGAACTGTTTGTGAATTTGAGCCAAAGTTTTTTGAGCCAAAGTATGATTATGATTTTAGGAAACTGCCAGCTAAAAGAGCTGAGGCCTATCGTGGAAGTGAAATATACACACGCCCGTGTGGATGGTACCGATGTGCCCTAAAGGTTCTGGATAAGTACGAAGATGGGAATAAGTGGTTGGGGCCGGGTGGATGGAGGAACCAGTCTGATCCTGGAGAGTGGCCAGTCTCCTACCATGGCACCAGCAAGGAGGCCACTGAAAAAATCATTGCCTCACACTACAAAGCTGGTCAGCGTGCAAAATATGGCCATGGAATCTACTCAACTCCAGATATATCTGAGGCAGAACAATACTATGCAAAAACATATAAAACTAAGACAAGGCAGAGGTACAAGGTCATCTTGCAAAACAGAATTAATCCAGAAATAAGGAAAGTCTGTCAACGCAAAGACTACTGACTCATAGAAATACCACATGATGCTGACCCGCAGCTGGAGAAAAACATTGTGGAAAGTGCAATTCGTCCTTATGGACTTCTGATAAAAGAGATTTAGCTCATAAATCATTATTTGCTTTTCATGTTTTTGCTAATGCCTGTGGCCTTTAGATTTTTTACATCATTTGGTTAAACTTTCATCTGATTAGATGTTAATAATAATAATGGATTATTTTTTAACATGGTTAACGTGATTAAGACCTGTGATTAAAACACATATGCAAAGAGTGTCATCTTGGAAAATTATGTCAAGGGTATGTTTTAAATCAGCATACCTAATGTGTACATCACTGTTTTTGTGTTGCATTATTAGTCTACAGTTATTCTGTTATTAGAATTAATGCTAAAAACAAACAAGCTTGTGAAATTACAGTAAAAGTGTTAAATATTATATATATAGTATATTGTTTAATATTATCATTGTAATTACATGACAAGCTGTTTATCATGAGTGGTAACACAGAGGGTTCTCATCCAAAACATTCTTGGATTTTATGACTGGACCTTCTGAGTTCCCAGCATCAGTCTGTTATACTGGGAGTCAGTTGGACCAGTATTTTCAAACTGCACAGCCTTCTTACTAAAACAACACACCACTTGCGTTACTTTCTGAAAAGCTTAAAAATGACCACACAAATGTTCAACTCAATGCATAATGGCAGTTCTCTTATATGAGGGATATAGTACTACCTGTCACAGGTGAAGTGTCTACTAAGATTGTTTTAAAAGATACGCCTAAAGGAGACCTACCTGCGGAGGAGCTCGTGAAGACAAAGCCGTAGAGTAGAACGTGTAGAATCAGCATGTGCGTGCAAGAGGACGCCATCACATCTGCTACATGCATGACCTTTCAGCAGTACTGCTATCTATAAACAGGAAACCTTATATAGTCAAAGGACATTCAGTGTCACAACAAAGACACTTTTTTACATCCATCACAGACCTGCACAGAACTGCATACGTCTTTCCAAAAAACTGTACACAGCTTTCAGAAAAACTTAAATTTTCAATGCATCCATGGTTTTTACTTATGATGATAAAAACATTTATCTACTAACAGATACCTGTCCTTGCTTAAACTTTCTGTTTCCTCGTTGTTAAATGTACACCAGTAAACACCGGAGTCTCTCACTGTCACATTGTGGATGGACAAAGTGAAGTTGGGCAAGTTTTTGTTTGAGTCTAATCTGCCATTATATGGTGGCTTTGGGGTAAATGTTCCATCTCTGTAGAAATAGGACACCATCTGATTTTTATGCATGAAATTGTGAACACGAACACGCATCAGATTCATTAAACATTAGACATAAATATTTATGCATAGTAAAAAAAACTCTTCAGATCACAAGGTCAGCAGATGTGAAATTTCCTGTATTTGCACATGTGATACAGCACAAGACATGTTCTCTTTCATTTCATAGGATTGAAGCATATCTGAGTTCAAACAGAAACAGACGTATATTTTAACACTTAACAAAAAACGAAAGCAAAACACGAAGCACAACACAGAGCGAAAGCAAAACTAGAAACTGTGACAAGCGAATAACGCACTCTAACCACAGTAAGGACGCTGAACATAGCCGCACACACTGGGTTAAACACACAACAGGACCTTCAATACACACACTAACAAGGACGAGAATTTCGGACGGCCGTGACAAATGACCGATAAACAAGGGAGGGGCGTGGCGATGAGGAGACAGACACACACACACACACACACACTCACGAACACACACCAAGATGTCACACAGACATGAGGAAGAGTCGAGGAGGAGGGGGTTCTGACATTAGCAACTCTCGAGTCATCTGTTACTAGGCAGAACGCGGATTCTAAGGTGGCGGTCCATTCATTAGAAAAGTATTAATTATATTTGTGTTTTTCTATATCATATAAGAATGTAGATTTATGTAGTTATAATGAATATAAAACCAACCCAAGTGTAAAAAATCATTTGTACAATAAATAAATGACATATCAGGAGAGTAGTGAAAACTGGTGGTGCACGTGGATGGGGATAATGTACTTGGGAATGTGGAGGGAATGGTGTTGGGTAACTTGAGTATGGGGTGCGGAAAGTGTGGAAGCACGTGGGATGGAGTGGAGACAGAAATTCAACCCTGTGCAGCTCTCTACCTCACAGTTCGATAGATTTGGTCGAGCGCTGGAGAAATAAAACAAGCGGAGTTTCCCTAGTAAAATCTGGCGATTTATATCCCTGCATACAAACAGCGTTCAGTCTGATGTGACATTTACAGGTGACTCCATTAAGCCATTCACTTTGCCTTTGTAAAAGTCACATTAGAAGCAATACTGAAGAGGTTAAACACTGATAGTGTTGATAACTGTGATATATAAGAAGAATACCACATTTAGTGTGAGAATCAGTTGTTGCACATGCCAGCAGGTCTTTAAATCCACTTCAGTCAGTATTTATGCATGTGTAAGATTTATATTTCAAAATACAGATCGTTGCCATATTTAGGAAGCAAATCTTGTCTGTGTGTTTAACCCCGGCACTGGGCAGAAGTGCAGAAGTGCAGGCCTACACTTCTCTCTCGTCCATGTCCATTCTCATCACGCTACCAACACAGCCACCACTCTCAAGGGCTTTCCAATATTTTTTCAGGTCTCTTGTCAATGTGAAGGTAGCCAGTTTGTTTCTCTGGATCCTGGACGAACAAGAACAATGTGCCTCCACCTTCCTCTGGCAACTTCACTCTAGTAAAAGATTTTCCGTTCAAAAGGGACATGAAGAATACACAAACAGAATCAGTACTGGATGCAGGACACTGCCCTGAAAAATTCCATATTATTTAAACATTAATCTCTCCCAGGCTGTGAACAAACGAAAGGGAGTTTCTAGGAAAATGTTAAAAAAGAGGAACAGGAAAAGGAAGAAAAGGACAAAATTCCATAATATTTAAACAGACGAAAGGGAATTTCACAGAAAAAGGAAAGAAAAGGCAAAAACAAATAGAAAAAAAAGTTAAGCTTTATAGGTATTGTGCAAAATGAATTGAAGAAATGAGTGTGTCTGACAAAATGGGGAACTAGAGAGTGGTGACATCAGTATGTGTTTCTAAAAAGAAGCATGTACTGTCCGTGTGGTGAAGAAGTGCTGCTTGCTGTGACTTATTGCAGCTTGGATCCCCGATCTTGTTGAATAGAAAAGCCTTTGCTCACTCAAGCATGGTGTATGTCCTTCCTAAACTGGGGATTAGGGAATAAATTCCACTACAAATGTCCTTGGAAACGGCATATATGGAACAGGTGCTCAGCAGTTGCAAAGATAGGAGGTAGCAGAGGCTTTAAACCTAACTTTTCTAGAAAAGCAGGTCTGCAACAGTGAAGATGGGAGTGTTACCTTATGAGGGGGAAAAGCAGTGACAGTTTTTCACTATGTGGGACCAGGGACAGGAAGTGACATGAATTGGCCACTCTGTAATGACAAATCTACATTCATCTTACACTTTTATCCAAAGCAACTTACAATTTTTTTTTAGCAAGTTGAGGGTTAAGGGCCTTTCTCAGGAGCTTTCTGCTTTCTAGTCGAGCACCTTAAACACTGAGCTACCACTGCCCATCTAGCCTTAAATGACTGTGGGACAGTCTGTCCACTGGGCATAATGGCATCTGCTACTGACTGCCAAAATGCTTTTATCTAAAGCAAGCAAAGGTCCATGGTGTAATCAGCAGCTATGTGTGTTGCTTGAATAACTGTCCCAGGGTCATGATAGGCTCAGGATGGCTACAGGAACCTACTGGCTCCATTACCAGCAAAGGCTTCCGTGAGGTGTGTGAGAGAGAAGAACCAATCGCAGGTGTAAAATTAATCTGACTTTAAGGTACAAAGTCTATAATACCAAGGCAAAATCAATAAGCAGGAAGGAGGTGAAAAGAATAAGCCAGACCAACAGATGGGTCCAACAGGGGGAATCCGAAAAGTTGGGAAACAAAATGTAAAAAAACCCAAAATCTTATGTGCAAAAGCAGAACTCAAAACTGTTCTGAAGGCAACTGTGCAGCGCAAGACGTGAGTAGGCAGAGTGAATGTGCAGATAACCCGTTTCTAGGCACTCGGTTGGTGCTCAAGCGCAAATGTGAGCTCCCCATAGCCCGTGTGCACTCTGGGAACCGCCAAGAGGGTTCTGTGTCTGTGTGTTCCTCCAGGGTGTGATGGAAAATATTATTCGATCATGTATTATCATGTGATTCATATATAATCATGTTAATCCTTTTATTATATAATCCTGTATGAATAGTTTAGTCTGCACACTCTGTCTCTGTATATTGTGTGTACAAAACAACTGCTGAATCGGCTGCTTCGTGATCTTGCATGTGTCGTGCGACTAATACTGATAAAGAGGAACTAGCAAACTGTGTCCGTCCTGGTGGAACAGAGCATCCTGGTATGTGCAAGAGTGTTTATCGCGATAAGGATCAGGAAATGGGTAAACAGGATGACAGACCATCCCTTCCAGGATGTGAAGTTTAGATATAAGGAGCAGAGTCAGTCTACCCCTTTAGAGCTTTCGCTTTAGAGCATTAGCTCTCACACAGCTGTGTTTTGTATGTTCTATTTTATTTATTAAATTACTCTTTTAATCACGTCTGACTTGCTGTTTGTTCAAAATTCCACCACAAGGGTCACCCCACCAGTATCTGTGGCTGTCCCACAAGCCACCCAGTATGGTCCTGTTCCCAACGTGAGAGACGCCGCCCGTCCTGATCCCGGTCCTGTTCCCGTTCCCAGCATAGTGGATGCCATAGTTCCTCGAAGCCCTCCTGCTGCCTCCGCCCCTGGGTTCCCGCACGTCCCGCCCCGGCCAGTGTCTTCTACTGCCTCCTCCTGTGGGTTCCCGCCTGTGTTGCCTCGGTCTGTGTCTTTTGTGTCTCCGCTGCTGCCTTCTCCGTTGCCTGGTTTTGTTTTTGCTCCTGTTGTGTTGTCTGTTCCTGTGCCCGTTTCTGTGCCCATTCCGGTTTCCCTGTCTGTTTTGGTTCCTATTCCTTTGTCCCTGGCCAGGTCTATTGCGTTTTTGTTTTCTTCCTCTTTTTGTGCCTCCGGTTGTACCTCGTCGTTTGATGTCTTTTGTTGTTTCTCCTCAGCCTCCCTCCTGGCACCTTTTTCGTCCTCATTTGGTTTCTGTTGTGGGATCTGTTTCTGCTCCCGCTTCCGTGTCCGCTGCTGCTGTTACTTCTTTGCCTGTCACTCCCGTTGCTTTGGTTTCTGTGTCTGCTCCTGTGTCTCGTCTGGGTCCTGTCTCTGCTCTGCACCTTTCCCATTCTATTCCTGTTGGTGTCTTGTCCTTGTCTTGTTTTGGTTTTGGTGTTTCTTGTTTTTGCACACCCCAGTGTTGCGCACTTGGGGGGGGGGGGGGTTACTGTCACGATCAGTCCCTTCCATCTTCCGTGTTTTCCCAGTCTTGTGTTTAGTTCTGTTCCATAGTTTCGTTTTGTCCTCACATTGTTTGATTGCTTACACCTGTCCCTCGTTTCTAGTTCATGTATTTAAACCCTTGGTCGTGACTGGATTATTGAATTTGTGAATGTGTTTCGTTTTAGTTGTTTCTTTGTACCCCTTGCCTTAGTTATAGCCTGCTTTCCCGTGTGCCTTCGTGTGTTTGTTTTGTTTAATCATGTTTCCCCGCGCTCTCCAAGTTGGCTCTATGACCCTGGACTCCCTAAATGACTCTGGTTTTGGATTTGCTCCTATTAAATCTTGCTCCTCTCCACACGTGTCCACCTCCTTACCGCTCGACGTTACACCAACCAATGTCACTCAAAATAGGAAAAATATTCAAGGTGAGGCTGTTTATGAGATACTCAGTTTCAGCAACCAACCCAATATAACAACACAAAGTGGCATTAAAACAGACTAATAATGACTATCATTAGTTGCAGGTCTAATACGCTCAGATAAAAGGTACAGTGTGCATCGAGTTTTGTTCAGAAAAATATTAGTAATATTAGCAATCACACTATTAACACAAACATTAGAAATGTCTAGAGATCCAAATATTGCTGGTAGGATATTTGCTACCTACAAGGGAAACTAATGTTATTTACGACACGATTTTATGCATGATGCAGATTAGTTCATGTGGCTTCCAGAGGGAAGGCCCCTCCGCTCCCAACCACCTACTTACTAATCCCGCTCACCTGTTCCTTGTTTCTCTCCCTCGCTATTTCATCCCACAGCGGACTACGCCTTGAAGTAATGAGACTGGAGAGCTATGCCAAGTCCATTCAGCTTTTGTTTTCATTCTGTTTCATTCTGTCAGGGATAATAAAGATCACCTTCTTGCAGCCACGTCTCCTGCTCCGTCTGTGCCGCCGCCGTCACAGAATGCCCAACCGTCAGGGAGCGCAGCGAGCAGCCCTGACTGGGCAAACTTGCTCACTGCTCAGATGGCTGCACGTGAGCAGCAGAGGCAGGAGATTAGAGAGATACACTCTATGGTGCACAGCCTCGGGCAATGCCTCAGTAATATCACCACCAGAGCTTTGAAAAGAGGCCGGGGATAAAAGCGATCTCCCTGCCTTGAGTGTAAAAGCACTTGACGGGGGTCCTGTGGGCTCTGGTTTTATCACCCATGTCACTCCCCGTGTTCACCTTGAAACAAATGGGGATCACGTAGAGCAAATTTTCCTTTTATTTGCTCCCTTCTCTCTCTCACCCCATTAAATTAAATCTTCCTTGTCTATGTAAACACAACCATCACCTGCTGTGGTCCGAGAACCACACCCTCGAGTGGGCGCTTTCCTGCAGTAAGGAATGCATCCCTCATAGGGCTGTGCTTCTCCAGTCCACCTCGATTGAAGGCCCTGACACTAACAAGGACTTCACCATCCCTCGGGAGTACGAAGACCTGGCTGAAGTGTTTAGTCCAGCAAGGGCTACACACCTCACCCCCCTGCCCCCGGCCCCCCATCGGGAGTGGGACTGTGCTATAAACCTGAAGCAAGGAGGGGTACCTGTGTCATGGAGCAGTATATCATGGAGGCTTCAGCGCCGGGTTATATACGCCCCTCCACATCGCCGGCTTGGATGATGGAGGATTGAGGCCGTGTGAGGACTACAGAGGACTTAATGAACTGCTGATCGAATATCCCAGTCCTTTTCTCCTTGTGCCTACTACACTTGAGAAGCTGAGGGGAGCCTGGTATTTCACTCGATTAGACCTACTCAGTGCCTACAATCTCATAAGGATCAGGGAAGGAGACTCATGGAAAACCGGTCACCCTCCAGTCATTACGAGTATTTGGTCCTGCCGTATGGTTTGGCTACAGCCCCCTCAATATTTCAAGCGTACATAAAAGGAGGTCTTAAGGGAGTTTCTGGGTAGATCAGTGGTTGCTTATATTGATGACATCCTGATCTATTCCTCCTCCTTAGACCAACGTGTGTAACGTCTGCGCTGTTCTCCGTACCCTTTGTGTGCAAGAGTGTTTATCGCGATAAGGATCAGGAAATGGGTAAACAGGATGACAGACCATCCCTTCCAGGATGTGAAGTTTAGATATAAGGAGCAGAGTCAGTCTACCCCTTTAGAGCTTTCGCTTTAGAGCATTAGCTCTCACACAGCTGTGTTTTGTATGTTCTATTTTATTTATTAAATTACTCTTTTAATCACGTCTGACTTGCTGTTTGTTCAAAATTCCACCACAAGGGTCACCCCACCAGTATCTGTGGCTGTCCCACAAGCCACCCAGTATGGTCCTGTTCCCAACGTGAGAGACGCCGCCCGTCCTGATCCCGGTCCTGTTCCCGTTCCCAGCATAGTGGATGCCATAGTTCCTCGAAGCCCTCCTGCTGCCTCCGCCCCTGGGTTCCCGCACGTCCCGCCCCGGCCAGTGTCTTCTACTGCCTCCTCCTGTGGGTTCCCGCCTGTGTTGCCTCGGTCTGTGTCTTTTGTGTCTCCGCTGCTGCCTTCTCCGTTGCCTGGTTTTGTTTTTGCTCCTGTTGTGTTGTCTGTTCCTGTGCCCGTTTCTGTGCCCATTCCGGTTTCCCTGTCTGTTTTGGTTCCTATTCCTTTGTCCCTGGCCAGGTCTATTGCGTTTTTGTTTTCTTCCTCTTTTTGTGCCTCCGGTTGTACCTCGTCGTTTGATGTCTTTTGTTGTTTCTCCTCAGCCTCCCTCCTGGCACCTTTTTCGTCCTCATTTGGTTTCTGTTGTGGGATCTGTTTCTGCTCCCGCTTCCGTGTCCGCTGCTGCTGTTACTTCTTTGCCTGTCACTCCCGTTGCTTTGGTTTCTGTGTCTGCTCCTGTGTCTCGTCTGGGTCCTGTCTCTGCTCTGCACCTTTCCCATTCTATTCCTGTTGGTGTCTTGTCCTTGTCTTGTTTTGGTTTTGGTGTTTCTTGTTTTTGCACACCCCAGTGTTGCGCACTTGGGGGGGGGGGGGGTTACTGTCACGATCAGTCCCTTCCATCTTCCGTGTTTTCCCAGTCTTGTGTTTAGTTCTGTTCCATAGTTTCGTTTTGTCCTCACATTGTTTGATTGCTTACACCTGTCCCTCGTTTCTAGTTCATGTATTTAAACCCTTGGTCGTGACTGGATTATTGAATTTGTGAATGTGTTTCGTTTTAGTTGTTTCTTTGTACCCCTTGCCTTAGTTATAGCCTGCTTTCCCGTGTGCCTTCGTGTGTTTGTTTTGTTTAATCATGTTTCCCCGCGCTCTCCAAGTTGGCTCTATGACCCTGGACTCCCTAAATGACTCTGGTTTTGGATTTGCTCCTATTAAATCTTGCTCCTCTCCACACGTGTCCACCTCCTTACCGCTCGACGTTACACCAACCAATGTCACTCAAAATAGGAAAAATATTCAAGGTGAGGCTGTTTATGAGATACTCAGTTTCAGCAACCAACCCAATATAACAACACAAAGTGGCATTAAAACAGACTAATAATGACTATCATTAGTTGCAGGTCTAATACGCTCAGATAAAAGGTACAGTGTGCATCGAGTTTTGTTCAGAAAAATATTAGTAATATTAGCAATCACACTATTAACACAAACATTAGAAATGTCTAGAGATCCAAATATTGCTGGTAGGATATTTGCTACCTACAAGGGAAACTAATGTTATTTACGACACGATTTTATGCATGATGCAGATTAGTTCATGTGGCTTCCAGAGGGAAGGCCCCTCCGCTCCCAACCACCTACTTACTAATCCCGCTCACCTGTTCCTTGTTTCTCTCCCTCGCTATTTCATCCCACAGCGGACTACGCCTTGAAGTAATGAGACTGGAGAGCTATGCCAAGTCCATTCAGCTTTTGTTTTCATTCTGTTTCATTCTGTCAGGGATAATAAAGATCACCTTCTTGCAGCCACGTCTCCTGCTCCGTCTGTGCCGCCGCCGTCACAGAATGCCCAACCGTCAGGGAGCGCAGCGAGCAGCCCTGACTGGGCAAACTTGCTCACTGCTCAGATGGCTGCACGTGAGCAGCAGAGGCAGGAGATTAGAGAGATACACTCTATGGTGCACAGCCTCGGGCAATGCCTCAGTAATATCACCACCAGAGCTTTGAAAAGAGGCCGGGGATAAAAGCGATCTCCCTGCCTTGAGTGTAAAAGCACTTGACGGGGGTCCTGTGGGCTCTGGTTTTATCACCCATGTCACTCCCCGTGTTCACCTTGAAACAAATGGGGATCACGTAGAGCAAATTTTCCTTTTATTTGCTCCCTTCTCTCTCTCACCCCATTAAATTAAATCTTCCTTGTCTATGTAAACACAACCATCACCTGCTGTGGTCCGAGAACCACACCCTCGAGTGGGCGCTTTCCTGCAGTAAGGAATGCATCCCTCATAGGGCTGTGCTTCTCCAGTCCACCTCGATTGAAGGCCCTGACACTAACAAGGACTTCACCATCCCTCGGGAGTACGAAGACCTGGCTGAAGTGTTTAGTCCAGCAAGGGCTACACACCTCACCCCCCTGCCCCCGGCCCCCCATCGGGAGTGGGACTGTGCTATAAACCTGAAGCAAGGAGGGGTACCTGTGTCATGGAGCAGTATATCATGGAGGCTTCAGCGCCGGGTTATATACGCCCCTCCACATCGCCGGCTTGGATGATGGAGGATTGAGGCCGTGTGAGGACTACAGAGGACTTAATGAACTGCTGATCGAATATCCCAGTCCTTTTCTCCTTGTGCCTACTACACTTGAGAAGCTGAGGGGAGCCTGGTATTTCACTCGATTAGACCTACTCAGTGCCTACAATCTCATAAGGATCAGGGAAGGAGACTCATGGAAAACCGGTCACCCTCCAGTCATTACGAGTATTTGGTCCTGCCGTATGGTTTGGCTACAGCCCCCTCAATATTTCAAGCGTACATAAAAGGAGGTCTTAAGGGAGTTTCTGGGTAGATCAGTGGTTGCTTATATTGATGACATCCTGATCTATTCCTCCTCCTTAGACCAACGTGTGTAACGTCTGCGCTGTTCTCCGTACCCTTTTAAGTAACCAGTTATATTGCAAACTGGAGAAATGTGAATTTCACTGCAGAGAGGTGAGTTTTTTGGGGTACATCATACGAGAGGGTAGCATACGCATGCAGCCGGGCAAGGTAGAAACATTGGCAGGCTGGCCAATGACACGCCGGGAGTTACAACCCCAGACACGCCGGGAGTTACAACGCTTCTTAGGATTCGCTAACGTCTACAGGCGATTTACTACTCTAGGCAGGCTCAGTGGTCTCTCTTCTTCTGCAGATTTGTTATTCGTGTCACATGTAGTCATCCAGTCAGGAGCCGGTTCTCTCTTCCTCATGCTTCTTGGCCACGGTTACCTGGGACGTAGACCGCAGCGTGAGAAACCGCTAACCCTCATCCTCACTGTCCACTGAACTGGCTATATGTTCCATTTAAATATCGTGGAGACCTCACACCTCAGTTGGAATGGGACATCTGGGATCAATGCGCACGACACAATTTTTAAGCGCAAGATATTGGTGGCCTGCCATGCACAAGGACGTGGCCAAGTATGTGGCTTCATGCACAGACTGTGCTCCAGGCAAAAGACTGCTTCCTCTAAAATGGTCCCATGCCTCCTAGCAGCAACCGGCGTAAAATGCCCATTTAGCACACAGTGGAAAATGTTGACACGCTGCCTTGGTGATAACGTTCCTTTTGATGAAGCTGCAGAATATCGCATATTAATTAATGTTGTATTAACGTTGAAGAACAACGTTCTCGGTATAATAGTGGTAGATTTCTGCTCGTGTATGTGAAGTTGATTTTTTATCCCAAAAGGTGTTTTCAATAGATTTTTAATGTTTGTAATAATGTGTCCTAATAAATGTGTAAAGGTTTGGTTTTGTTGTACATAACGTTAGCTCTTGTGTGAGTGCTAAGATACACAGGCAAATATAATAAGTACACATATATAATGATCTGTACAACCCTCTCCTAGAGAGGTGTGTCGAACTCCTGCTCTAACACAGTACCCTCGTAATAAGTAATGAGTTATGTGTGATTCTGTTCCTTCTTGACTGGAGGTGGGTACTCCTATCGGATTAGTAAAGCATTTTCTGCGGGAGAACACTACGGGTGAGACAGCAGACAGAGCCTGCACTAGTCATAGGTAAACCGAAAGTATTGCCCAGTCGTGTAACGCGCTTGTCTACGAATCTGCTTGCTCGTCTGTCTCCCAGCTCAACACCTTTGTGTAAGTAGTGAGACGTAACATTTCTTCGGTAATTTCTGTTTTGAATCCTTCTGTAGCTAATTAATTCGATCTCATCTTTCATAGCCGTTTACGTTAAATTGGACTTTACTGCTGTCGTTAACAAGGCAAACCCTGCCGCAGTAATGGAAAACTAGTTGCGCCTTCTATTACTCATTGCAGAAACATGTTTATTTATATATATATATATATATATATATATATATATATATATATATATATATATATATATATATATATATATATATATATTTTTTTTTTTTTTTTTTTTTTTTAATTTATTTATTTATTTATTTATTTATTTACAAAACATTTTTACACTTTGAAATTATATACAAGGGAGAAATATATGGCTGATTCTTGGGTTGTGTTATGAGTTGTGGGTTGTGGGTTGAGTCACAACACACAGCAGTTTGATGGAAACTGACATTGTTCATATGCCAACCCTGCATGGCTGCTCTCGTTGTGCAGGGTCCCTCTGGCCCCAGTACACATGATCTCACAGACCATTCAGGAAAGCCAGCAGAAGAATAGGCAGCATGTCATTTGGTCATGTCAGCTATGACCATATTGATTTCCATCTCTTGGTCTTCAGAAAATAGCCATCTTCTGCCTCCTTTAGGTGGTCGTCTCTTGGACCTGATGGGATAACCATCCATATTATAATAGGGACATACCGAAATTCCGCATTAACTGTATGTTATATGCATTTCAGACAGCATACGATACTATGGAGTAAGCACCCTCAGGACATGTGTGTGCTGTATAGTGCAGAGTACAGCACTCCCGAGTTACAATAGGCAGCAGTATGTTACGTAGGCCACTATGAAGCAGTTCAGACTCATCTTCCCTCAGTGACATCCCACAGACACGGCCACAGTCAGCTAGAGTTATCTGAAACTAATTAGAAACTGTTTTCTTGCCCGTCCTCTTTCAATTACACTTCCTCTTCCTTTCCTGTGTCCTCTTACTTCTTGGATCCACTGTTGCAAAATATGTGAACTGACCCAGGACCATTTTTTTCTGTCTATTCTGAGGTTCTGATCGTTTTGACCATTGACCGTGTTTCCACCTGTGGAACTATATGTAATTGGGTTTGGGCTGTGATGATTTGAGTTGATGAAATTGAATGCCAGTGATTTCAAAATGAGTACATGGTGCAGCATGTGATTATATGAGCATTTTTCACAAAAGGTTCAGCAAATGTGAATCATGTGAAAATGGGAACAGTACAGTTAATGGCAGTGCCAAATGTTCGGTTCAGTCATTATTCGTTTCAGTCATTTAACTAATTCAGGCAATAAAATCAGTTGTGAACTTTTCTAACTAATAGACCTGCTCTTGTTTACTGTCACAAAAAGCAACATAGTGACACACAATAGAAATACAGGCATAGTATCTTTTCAGTCCTTTTCACTGGAATATTACCAAATTATATCTCTGATGGAGAGAAAATAAGGCAATTCTGAAACTCGCTGCAGTACAATCATTGAACTGTGATTTCGCTCTCTTGTTTGTTCTCTGTTATTTTGGTCCATGGGGCATTCACAGTGGTTCATATGAGTAATTCCCCATTTACAGAATAGAAAGAATAAAACTGAGCTCTTGAACAAGACACTAGAGCCAAGTCACTGTGCTGATATCCACTTTCAGGTTTGGCACAAGTTAGATAGATAGGACAGCCGCTAACTTTCTCTAGCCGTCGACATTCTAACCTTCAACGGTGTTGGATACATTATCTTCAGGGGTCACACGCTGCTTCAGGAGTCATAGGGTGTTAAACTTTATCGCAGCCTAGATTTGCATCTGATTCGCATGATTTTCATCTGTGGGTGTAGGTGTGGGATGTAGGTGAGGAAAAAAGTTGTGTTCTTTTTTCGCTGCGTGTGAGACAGAGTGGGTGGAGAAGGCACGTGGTTTGAGGATATATATAGATATGTTAAGTGGAAAGGAGGAGTTTTACAAATGTTTTAAAACTCAACTAATTAACTTTCATTTGTTAACTTATTCTAGAATAATATGGGTTCTGTGATGTTCCTGTGTCTTCTGATGTTGTCATCCATATGTTTCGGAAACTCATCTGACAGTAAGTTGTTATGCGGTGTCATCAGCTGTTCTGATTGTTGAAAAATTGAGGATTTGTGACAGGACATATTTCCTTGGTGTAATTCTAAGCAACATTCATTTCATGACAGTTTAATTGGTTTTGTTTTTTTATAGTCTGGTTGTGGTGCATTTGAGGTGTTACTTCTTCTCCTTCTACAGAGATTATTGACATGGAATGCCAGTCTGCAGTGGGAGTCATTGGTCAAACCACACACATCACTTGCTCGTTCAAGACTTCTGGGGATTTTAATATTACTATTCACACCTTGCTGTTAAAGAAGGGAGATGAAGCATGTTTTGTATTTCCCCCAAACAAACGTGTAATTATAAACCCTCGATTTAAAGTTGCAGTTCAAAATAAACCATCCTTACTTCTGAGCAACACTTCAGTCTCTGACGAAGGTGAATATAAGTACACGGTTATAACAGACAGGGGTGTTGTACAAGATATAACATTCGGCTTCACTGTCACAGGTAAGAATAGACCTCTTTTAAAGCACATTTTCCCACATCGATGATAACATGCAAGTGTCAGGCTCTCAGAGGAAAATGTCCTCTATTGTTCTGTACTGCTGACATACCATCACTTTCTGTTTTACTTAGACACAGCAATGGCAGTTTGATATGATTAATGGAGTAAAATGCTCATATTGAAGTTCCACCAGTTTAATCTATGGAATCGTTTAAAACTTTGAGGCACATTTCTTACACACACACACACACACACACACAAACACAAACACACACAAATTCTAAATACTTATAAAAGGCTCTGTATGTTTTGTATATTTTGCCTCTAGCCAAATTTAACATTCCAGTCATTAGTTCAGTGCCAGAAGAAATTAAGAACAGCCAGAAGGCTGACCTGTACTGCAGCTCTAGTGGCGGCTACCCGGCTGGAACCATTCACTGGTTTGACCACACTGGCACCAACTGGACATCTAGTTCCACATTGGTGAGAACAGAGGGCGAGGACAAGCTCCTGCTCCTATCCAGCAAACTGTCTTTCACCAACATTGATGTGAACTGGATACCTTTCAAGTGCGTGGTTCTTAATAGCAAGGGCATGGTGGAAGAAGAGAGCATGTTTCACATGAAGATGGAAGGTAATTACTTCATTCACTTCGCTTTGGAGTTTCTCCTGTGCTTGTTATGTGAACAGTTTGGCGATTAGTCTGTGTGGTGGAATGAGCTGAGCAAAAGCATTCCCAAAAGCATTCCCAAAAGCATTCATAACATAAAGATCAGCATGAGATTGCTTTTGGGAAATGGGTCCCTGGTCAGTTACGGTGTGGTCACTGACCAGAACAGAGGGAGTTTTGAAACTCATTGTGTGATTATGCAACTCAGTATGTGAGATTCCCAACACCATCAGGTCAGTCAGATTACAAACTGATAAAAAAAACAGGAAGAACATGTTTGCTTTTTTCTTTTAACAGCAAGACCGGAGTAAAGGCTTGTCTTTCATTTCAGACCAGTCATTAAATAGTTTGATTGTACAAGGAAGATTTAAACTTGAATGTCAGTGTAGACCTTATCAAATATGCTGAATATACTGAACGAACAGGTTTATTAGGTTTAAAGCTTTGCATTTGCACTGGTAGAGTTCACAATAAATTGTGTGTGAAGTAAGAGAAGATATTGCATCTATGTCGGTTTCATGCCATCAGCTGCTTATAGCCAGTAGGGCCACAGAGGACAATGTTTATGCAGTGATTCAGGTTATACAGCTCTGGCTGTAATGTGACTAGGATAAAATGCAGCCAGGTGTTTGATAGCGCCATGTTAGGTTTACCGCTCAACACCATCGCAACACCACCATCGCTTCAGAGACTGTGAGGCCGTGGGCCCTGATGGGTGGATGGCAACTTTATGTTATGTGTTGGGTAACGAATATAACAACAATATATTTGGAAAAGCTTTGTTAGAATTGTGTTTGTTTTTTTCTTTATTTTGGTCTCTTAAAGGCGGCATCCCAGATGATTCTCCATCTAACTTCCAGACAGTGAACGTTGCTGCTGCCGCAGTGGTCATCGGTTCTCTGATTGTGGGGCTCCTGCTCATGCTCCTCTTGTGCAGGAGACGAGCTCGTCGTGAGTAGCCGTAACTTTCAGCTGAAGGGCATCTGTCAAGCAGGATAGCGTTTCTTCCTCACAATACCTGGCTCCTTAAAAACATGATGTTGTGAGACATAGAGAAGAAAGACCCCAGCAGTCCAGCCACAAAACACAGAAGTGAAAAGTAAAATGTTTTAAAAAGTCAACACTCTCCAAAGCCTCATCTTGGCTTGTTTACTGCCACCAAAGCCGGAGCCATGGAAGACAGCAGCTGTCTCCATGGTTTACTGCACAGCTGTTCACAGCTGTGGTCAGAGGGTTATATGCACTAATCGCAGATCATTTAGATCATATCAAAACAGTGAACTGTATAACACATTATATTGTACCACACCCCTATATCAGGGGGTGGGAGAGCACAAGTATGGCTGACAGTTGTTTTTCAACCCTGACTCTCATTCACTTGAATTTCCAGCGATGGGGATAGAAATTAGATAGAAATTAAGCACAAATTAAACGTATCCTATAATAGATTGTTTATTAACCTTTGTTTTATTTCCCCCTAGAACATTTTCCTGTGGCCATCACTGACTCTGAACAAGGTATTTGTTATGCACATATTTAACTCAAAATAGTTTAGTCCAGTGAAGCTGTCAGGTAATGTGCAGGCAGCTGTCATAACAAGTGTTTGCCTTCGCGAGTTATGACAGGATTTATCTGATAGTTCTCTTGTGATAAGATCATCTGCCATCTCACTCAAATCTCTCACTTCCTGTTTTTATTTATTACTTCTTTCTCATCTACTCTGAGCTGTAATACAATAAATATAGTGTAAAATAAAATACGTTGCCATTGAAGCAGCCCTGGCGCTAGGACATCACAAACGTCGCACAAATCACAAACAGGCATCAACCTACACACGGATTGGTGACTGTAAATATCGCTCGGCGTCTGTTTAATTATACTGCTAATCCCTTCCAGGTAGGTTTGTGGGAGGGGCTTGGGGTCCTCTCAGGGTAGTTCTCCCACCCAAGATCGATCTCAGCGCCGGCCATATGTGGCAGTGAGCAAAGGGATGACACTTGTTTTTCTTCTTTTCATAGGTTCTAACAACAAAAGAATTAATCGGAGCAAGACAGATACTAAAGCTACTGAAGATTTAAGAGATTTTCAAAGAAAAAATCATTTACACTGTGAACTAAATATCTAATCACAAAATAATAAAATGACTTTGGAAGACGTCTTATGGGCATATTTCTATATATTTTGGAGTATACTTTTTTTAGGCATATAATTGCCTCAGTTTTATCTCGCCTGCTTTGGACGACATTTTAACCGAAGTCAAACTAAAACGGGACTTATAGTGAATATAGAGCCTCTGTCAGCCCTATCGAGTGCATACAATGAATGTGACTGAGAACTCCAATTTTTTTTTTTTTTAAGATGACAGCATTATTGATATTGCTAAATGCAACTGTAACCTTTATTTACAGCATTTATTGTGTTGTTAGTATGTCAGATAATGGCATTCATGTGATCCAACAAGCATAAACAAAACTAAAAGAATACAAGTCTGACTTTCACAATGACCCAGTAAGGGTTCAGCCATTTTTAATACATTGCAGGGCATGTTATGTGTGGCAATGTATTCACGAGGTATTTTTCGTGTAGTCATAACAGCTTGCGAAATACAAGGAAGCATATAATATACTGGGAATAGCCGGTGAAGAACCATGATAACATTTCTGGATAGCTGATTTCTGGAAGTAAAACTTGGCAGTTTACAGAAACTTTAAACACTCTAAAAGTGCATTGTGGTGGTTTTTTTGGAACACACTTGATGATCTGCTTGTTTAGATGGATGACAGATGGAATTTTGTATTGCGTATAGACTAGAAACACGCTGTCTGCATTGCTAGACTGTAAAGAGGAAATGTTCTCAGCTTGTCATTATAAATTTTGGTGGTTGCTACATTGGGAACATGTACGATGTAACTGCAGTGAATGCATTAGTCACTTTTAAATGATTTTTGTTACTTACTGTCTATAATCACAAAGTTTTTATTTTACAAAATAAATCCAGATTTTTTAAAAAAAACTTGTTCTTGATATTCTTTGTTTCTTGATTTTCCTCATTCCCTTTCCGTCCTGCTAAAAACTCCAGTAAGGGTTTACGGAGTCCATCTCCGGGTTGAAACACGCAGTATGGCTTCCATTTACCGTAATTATTGTTAACTCATATGAATCATTAACAATTGGTATTCAAATTACAGGCACTAAACGTTTACGCATGTTACAGGGTGGGAGAGACTGAACTACGTAGAATGCAATCACAGAACCTGTATTTACATTTTAGGGCTGGATTTGGGCTAATTAAGTTTTGGAGTTTGCTCAGGAACAGAAATATTCAATAAACTCAAGCTTAGAATGGGTCAGGTTTGAAGGTCTGAGGCATGTGAAACAGCACAGACAAAACATTTAAGCCCAACTCTTGTAGGTCTCTCATGTTTATCGTTTCCTAATAATCAGCTATTTTAACCCAGAGCATTTTGAGATTAAGATCATTCAAATGATTTGGCTTTTCCCCACAGATTTTAACAGCTGGGCTTGTCGTGGGTTTGTTTTACCAAGTTACTGCATGGTGTCTGTAATGTTTACTTTTAGATTTCTCTCAGACTGAGGCCAAAATAAAAGCCTGCAAAATTCGTGCATTTGTTCTTCAACAGTGTTTCATGCAGCTGCTATAATGTGCGCTACCCGTCACAAATGGAGGGACGTTGTTGAAAGTGCTCAAAATCGCAAGCATAGGTAATGATGTAACCAATGGCGACAAGTGGAGCGTATGACATGAGAATAATGCCCAGACATAAATGCTGAGCCAGGTTTTTTTTCCCGTTGTATCAGCCAGTCTTGCTAGCAGCTGACATGGGTTCAGGAATAACAGTACAGCCGAGAGAAAACCGAAGTGTAAGCATGTAGAAAGCGTTACAGGTGACTGATCTACTTGACAAGATGGAGAGTGTGTGATATGAGGAACAGGACAGGACAAGTAATTTTGCTTGTAAGAAAATAAAAATAAATAAATAAATAAAATAGAAAAATTGTATGTAAACCTTATAAGGTAATGGACATTTTATTTACTGTTTTCCAGTTGTAAAATTACTTTAGCTTGTTTTCTCAAGATCTCAATTCATTTTGGTGATTATCATGAGATAAATATTGTCATGAGTTAATGAGATTGTCGAGATAAAGTTGTTCTGCCATGGTAAAAATACAATTGAGATGCCACAAAAACAAAAACAAAAACATTACCCTTGCCAGTTGTCAAGATGGTGCATCCTAATTAATGAAAGCTGTTAATGTGCTATCAGTTAGTACAGCTCAGCAGAGAGAGCAAACATACGTGGCATGTACTGATTTACCAACATGCATTTAGACCAAATCCAACATAAACCCACATTACGAAGGTAGAATTCGCTATCCTGGGAATGTTCAATGCCCAGAAACAACAACAACAACAAAAAAAAACAACACATGAGATAAGAATAGCACTGTGGCCCGAGTGCCGAAGTGCGTGGAGCAGGACGCACAGACTTCCTCGACAGGGACGAACATTTAATGGAAACATATAAACACAAACGGCACTCACACGTATTACAGACACGGAACATGAAACGGTTAACAATAAACAGACACGATAACCGGGAATACATGTAATAACGACGACGATACCATTTAACATTTAAACGATACATTGACACGTTACATCGACAATGACCAACGACGCTGCATTCCCTGACCTGGGTTTACATACACACAGGCAAACGAGCTGCAGATGTGTGCAGGCGTGGCCACAAACGAAGGTCCTCCTACTGCAGGTGGCCGGCCAAGCCACGTGCCTCACGGACACGTCGACAAAGTAGTGCACAATACCAAAATCCTGGTAATTTTCCATGAAGCAAAAGAGAAAAAGAGGTTTTCCGTGTTCTTTCAGGGGGGTGCAGCAAGGCTCAGACCCCCACCACCCCACCAGGACACTTCTGGACCGTAGGACACTGGAGGAATTGCAGACACAGGGAGAATATGTGAACTCTACAGACCACGCTTTCTGCCTGCCATGTAAATAACTGTCAGGCAGCTGTAAAAACGTGGGAGTAGCTGGGTCATTTCCTTGTTTTTTTTGGGGTATTTCCACAGCTGCAAAACCCCAAAGGGATATATAAGAAATAGTTCATGTTTTTTTAAATATATATATTAATGTTTTTCACCCTTGTTTTAAACAACAAACTGGGCAAACAGGGCAATATCTAATTAATTTGCAAGTGAGAGAGAGAGAGAGAGAGAGAGATTGATTCAAAATTGTAGTGAATGTTTTCAGAGAAACAGGACGTTTTGAACACGGGTGTGCAAGTTTGATGAAGGACCTTTTCAAAACTCACTTCTACACTTTGGTCTTGTTCACCTGATCATTTTGGCTTGCCAAAAGCAAACATTCTGTTCTTCTATTTCTTCTGATTATTATTCGATTTACATATTTTATATGTACAGACCCTCTTCTCTACCCTTCAACCAGAACTACTAGGGCAGATAAACATCCCCTCAGCCTCAATTAATACACAGCCAATTGGCCCTCAATCAAAATTACCCCACTACTAAATACCCATCAACAACTACTCTATCAGCCTAAAAGCTACTATCCCACAACAAATTAACCCCCATAGCAAATACCAGTTAATATCAATTACCCCATCAAGCAAATATACCCCAACTAAACAACTACCTCATGACCAATTAGCACTCAATTAAAACTGCCCTCACTGCAAAACAACCCTCAAAACCTACCCCATAAGCCTAACAGCTTTCTACTCCTCTACCAAAATTAACCACAACACCCAAATACCCCTTAACAGCAACTGCCCCATCAAGGAAATAACACCCAACCACAACCATACCATGATCAATTAGCCCTCAACCAAAATTAAGCCAAAGTCAAATGTATTTATATACCGCTTTATACAACACCTGTTGTCAAAAAGCAGCTTTACAAACGTGAGCAAGCCAAGGGTGACAGTGGCTAGGAAAAACTCCCTTAAAAAAGGAAAAAGGAACTCCCAAAAAATTAGGAAGGAAAAATTACCCTTAAACACAAATTAATCCTACAGCCAAATCCTACAGCCAAACTCAAATTTCGCAAGTTCACCCCACGTGGTTCCTCTGCTGTGACTACCAGAAATGACATCAGGAGCAATGTACTGCTGCAGTAAGCAGAACCAAAGCCATGCTCGTAGTTGAAGTCTAACTTCATAGTTGTGCATGAAGTTATCAGGGGACTGTTTGCTAGCAAGCCAGATAACTTTGTGGATTTGGAAGCCTGGAACAGAGAGATATTAGAGATCATGATGACCACAATGTTTTATATATTAGATGGTAATATGTAGAGGCTGTTTTGCTTGCACAAATATACACTCACCAGCCAGTTTATTAGATACACCTGTTCAACTTCTCATTAATGCACATTTAATCGAATCATCCTGGGATGTTCACGCACAACCATCTCGAGGGTTTATGAAAAAGACGAAATATCCACTGAGCGGCAGTTCTGTGGAAGAAAATGCCTTGTTGATGCCAGAGGTCAGAGGATAATGGCTAAACTGTTTCAAACACATAGAAAGACAACAGAAACTCAAATAACAACTCATTACAACCAAGGTATGCAGAAGAGCATCTCTGAATGCACATTGAACCTGGAAGGAGATGGGCTGCAGCAGTAGGCCACCATGGGTGCCGCTCTCGTCAGCTAACAACAGGCAACCGAGTCTACAACTTCTCACGGCTCACCAAAATTGGAAATTGAAGATTGGTAAACGTTGCCTGGTCCCAGGAGTCTCGATTTCTGCTGGTATCAGGTAAACCACTGTTAAATGTATGCAGATAATCACTGGTTTCACCATTTCTTCTTATAAAGGCACATTGCCGAACTGTCCCAATTTAAAGTTTTTGACAGAATTCATAAATCCATTATAAATGCCTTAGCTAAAATACAAAAACTTTTTTTTCTGTGCAACTGTTTTGTTTTCATTTGTGTTGTAGTTAACATTATAGTTTTTATGTAGTTCTTGTATTTAAAATATGTTTTTAGTTTTATTTCAGTTACAGAATACATATTTTTACTGCTCATTTGGAATGTGTGTACACTTGGAAAACAAAAATATGCACTTCAAAACTTTTATCTGTAAACATATCACCAAGCATAACGGAACATGTGACCGATTCACTTTGAAGACTGCTGATGCATAGCTTCTGTATCTCTGCAACCTAAAACACAAGGTGTGTTTACGTTACATCAAACAAAAATTCTATTAGACATATGCAGTTACCAGTTTCATAACAATATTTTATTGTAATTATAAATTCATAACACAAATGTCTGTAAAATCATTTACACCTAGGGACAGGACAAACAGTAACAAGCCTCATGCCTTCAACAGCTGGGTCGGGCAACGACAGGTTCAACTGTACCGTGCTTGAAATACAAACATGGCAGATACAGATGAAACCCAGTACAGGACTCAATTCTCAAGGAAGAAGCCCCTTTATGGGCTTAACAATTAATTGAGTATGCATATCAGGTTTAATCTGTGCGCATATCACCAGCCAATATAACAGATCAGAAGGAAGAGAGAAAGGAAGTGGAGAAATTCCTCACACTTGCACAAATGCAGCAAGTAATGCTCTCATAGCAATAAGAGAAAGAAAAAAAACACGGAACAAGGTAACACTGTAGCCAGGATTTAGGCCTGTATTTACAAAGTATCTGAATGATCAAGTCAGCTGCAGAACCCTCTCCCCACCTCCACTCCCATCCACACAGGCTCTGGTCAAGGTGAACTACAAAGGCAAATCTGACCCAGGAACAGCGCTCCAAGATACTTTGTGAACATGGCTCTGAATGTTGGAGCAGGAAGAGGAAGATCTTCAGCCCAGGATAAGAGAGGATTTGCCCCCAGGGGGGTTTCTGCGGCCAGAGGCAACCCCAGCAGCAGATCCCTCGCCTGGGGCAGGAAGGACGGCCTTCTCTGTCTGCTCCTGGGTGGTCTCCACATCCTCTGTGCTCTCTGAATAGGAGAAAATTCACTCATAAGATTTTTATTTACTGTTTAGTGAAATATTAGTTCAGAAACCCCATGGAACATTTATAAGAAGGTAATATTTATGGAATGATTAACATACCCTTCTCAGATCAGTTATATAATACTTTTATTGCCATACATAACAAACCTTATTAGCCCTGCAAGCTCTTCAGAACTTTAAGAATTTACTTTTTTCCTATTATTTTACATTCCCCAAAGATAAATGTCGCTATTTTGACCTTTAGAAAACATGAACACACAATGTACTGATGCACAGCTCCACTGACCATACCCTGTTGTATTCTTTGTCCCCAACCCAGCCCGACTACACTGGAGGAAAAATTAACTGTATAAAGTGAAATTCTTAATAGGCCTTAATATGCCTATTCATTACAATCTTACATCACTACAACTTTAAAATAAAGAGGCTATTTTGTTAATGTCTATGTGACATTAGGAGCCTACAAAGTCTAAGAATCACTCATTCTTAGTTCACAAAAGCCTCACAAGATGTTAGTGAACTCATATTTCAGCCCAGAGACAGAGCTGAGAAGATCACGTGAGTGTAATTGTAGAGCTCCTAGGGAATTTGCCCTGCATTTGTGGACTCATGTAAGAGTTTGATAAAGTCCTTTTGCTTAATATAATGACGTAAACATTGATTTGTGACTGCAAACATACGGCATCATGTTTTTCCAGCACATAAAAATGACTAGAGTGACCAGAGTGCCAGTAGTGCTCTCTTGAAGTAGTGACTAAGTTTTCTAAAAGTGAAGAATTTCGGCTGAATGTGCAGGGGAATGTGTACAACACAGTGAGCTAAAGTCCAGGTCCTTGAGCTGCCTCAAATCTAAAAAGTCTATTCCTTGAGCAGTGGGTGCAAAAGTGCTCCCCCTGTCACTTATTTGATTGTATTACATATCTATGGGCATGAACTTGGTTTGTCTGTTCAAGAACCAGAAATGTAACTCAACGTGTACTACGTAAAGCCTTTTCATCTGTTTCATTCCAACAACTTCAAAGTACATACTTACTCTAGCTTACTGTAGAATTTCATAGTCTCTCAAATAACTATTTTCTTACACAAAACCTCCCTTAGGTACTTACCAGAACTCACTGTGCCATTGTCACCATTCTGTGAAGAAAAACAAACAAAACAGAAAAGTAACAAGAAAAAAAAACAAAAGGCACCTGGTCAGACAGGCAATTCAGAACAACAATTCCATGTGCTCCTGAAGCTAGGCATTGGCTTCCTTTCTTACCACAGATGAAGGCTCGTCTGCTGCAGCACTGCTCTGATCGACAGGTTGAGTGGCACACCTCCTCAGCGGGGCTGATGGTTCCCCACAGAGCACACCTGTGGGCTTCCCACCTGAGACACACACACACACACACACACACACACGACATGCAGAGAATCAGCACTCAGGATCTGTCGTCATTTAACACCCGCCTCTGATGCAGGGCCAGTTCATGACCGATTAACACTCAGTCATGTTTTGTGCGATTTTTGTTCTGCTGTACAATTTCTGGATGAATTGTTTTGGCACATGGATTTTCTGAGTGATGGATTCTAATGGGTTTTTTCTTCCAATTCTGAAAGTAGTTTAGGATAAGGGTAAAAGGTCATCTTAACACTGAGGACTCTCTAAAAGCTAAAAGCCGGGCAGGCTGCTCTCTGCAGTCCAACAGCAGGTTGGTCATAGACACAGTAACACTGAATGTTAAGCACTGACTGGTCACAAACATCATTAATATTTGGTTCACATACTTTAATTTTCAAATATGCTTTACAAATCATAAAACAGCACCAGCTGTTATGTTGGTAAGAAGCACATGTATTTCCCCTTGTTGGATTAAGCATGAATTCATCACTTGCAGTTCTGTGTTTCTGCACCTGGTCCAATCACAGAGATCCTACTCTGAGATAGCACTTTGCTTGCACAGCTGATGAAGGACCAGTGTCCAAAACATTGCATTTTTCTTTCTCTTTATGCCCGGGAAACAGCACAAAAATAATGCATAAACATAAGGAGCTTAATTCAATGTGTGCTGTTGATTTAGTGCATAAAGGCCATATGGAGGTGCTGAGCACACATTAACAGTGTCAGCAGGGCTGGGCACAGCCTTAGTCATAACAGTGGTCAACGTGGCTTTACATTTTAAAAGGTTCAGTAGGTGATGGGTCTGTGGTTTAAAAGTGAGCTTGGATAGCGGTTGGTCTGGAACATCAGACATCACTGCTGAACCTCCTGTAGGTGTAATGGGTTTAATTCAGTGAAACACAGACAAAGGGAGAAGCCTATCTGAGCCTACACCTGTGAAAACCTTGCAAGCAGAACCACAGTTCACAGGATATCAGTACTTCTGCTACTATGCACAGCACAGGTACCCAGGAAGGAGTGTGTGTGTGTGTGTGTGTGTGTGTGTGTGTGTGTGTGTGTGTGTGTGTGTGTGTGTGCGTGTGTGCGCGCGTGTGTAGTTAGACAGACAGACTACCAAGGCCAAGTAAAGTACCGGAAAGTCTGCTGCCACTACTGTGACCATCACGGAGACCAAACAACTGATATACGCCACAGCAACATTGATACTTGAGATGCTTGGCAACAAGATGAACATCAAAAAACAGTATCCTCCATGGAGAAGGAGACTGGAGGCCAAGATAAGGGAAACAGGAAGAGAATTTAGCCAGCTACCAGAAATGCGGAAAGGCACAATGAAGGTACCCGTTGAAGTACAACAAGCTGTCCATACCTGAGGCCTTGGAGACTGCCAAGCAAAGCTCAACAACTCTGGCTGCCTGCCTGAAGAGAAGAGAAATAGAAGCCAGGAGAACAAACATGATGTTCTCCCATGAGCCATCCAAAATGTACTCTCAGGGGCAAAGTAATAGAATAAGAACAAACCCACCATAGCCGGACACTGAATAATACTTGGAAGGTGTATGGGAGAAGGAGGCATCACACAACGACAATGCCCAGTGGTTAGAGAAGCTGAGAGGAGACCACAGCAACGTCCCTGAACATGAGCCAGTAACCATCACACTAGCACATATCTCAAGTTTGAAGAACTGGACAGCTCCAGGCCCTGATGTGGTCCGTGCCTACTGGTAGAAGAAGCTAATAGCTCTTCATGTGCTTCATTCATGAAACCTTCATAAAAACATGAGCAAACTGCAAATAAATGGAGTAAAATGGACCTTCCTGAACACTCTCCACCTTTCATAAATGCTGCTTAAACAGCAGATTTATTATCAGAATGGGTGCATGTTCATGAATACCAAATGTTCACAAATTGGGAACACGTATACATTTATTTACAATTAGCATATAATTACCATAATCCACGCGCATCATCAAGTCTGTCTGCTGCAGATGAAGGAATCACCAGCATTCCCGGTGAAACCTCTGTGAGGTATTATTCCTGGTGGTGACAGTGATCTGCAGCTGGTGAACTTCCAAACAAATCTGATGGTAAGTTAAGAATAAAGGTTTAGTTCCATTTTCACCTTGCTTAGCCAAAATGATCGTGCTGGCTCACTGCACAAGGTTTTATATACATGTATGCTGTTTTTTGGTTTTCCAAAACAATTGCAAGTGGAAATTAGAGATAGCATGCTTTGCTTAAACGAATATATTTATCAAAAATGAACAACTGTCACTTGGCTTCTTTGCTACACAACATTTTCACTGAAGGATTCATTTGTTTTGGGGTTTTTTTTTTACATTGTATTTTTAAAATGTATTTCTCAGACGACCCGCCACAAGTAGCATCTTCCTCCCCCACTACCACAGTTCACCCGCCTGGACCGGGTAACCCACCATGCTGAGGTGCCACCTATGAAGGAAACAAAATTCTGACTGAAGCAGTCTGGAGAAACAAGAGAACATTTATGAAGCAATGTTGTGCATAAATGATCATTTTAAAGAAATAAATACCAGAGAAATATGCCATGAAATCGAAAATCCAGCATAGTGAAAAAAAACGTTGTCTGGTGTGTTTATGTTTCATTTGAGTAGAAGACACGTCATTTCAGAAACATCCAATTAATTTCCGTCGCATAACCGCTTCAGTTGGCATGCTCACATTGGAGTTTGGCAAATTGGAAGGCAGAATGTTATGCTTAGGTGGGAATGGGTCCTCCGGATTTGCCATGTTGTGCAGGACGCAGCAGGTCGGTATTATTTTACAGGGTTTGTACAACAGTGTACCACTTGCTGCATCCAAACACATCCAACGACCTTTTAGAATTCCATAAATGTGCTCAATAACTGACCAAGTTTGTGCATGTTCATCATTGTAAGCAGTTCCTGTTGACTTTGAGAGTTCAATCAGCAGAGTTATAAGCCACTGTGTCAGGGGTGTCTCCTGAGCTGGAGAAAAGATAATTTGTCGGATATATGACTAAACATACAATATTTTAGGTTAAAACAGACAGACCAACCTGTGCACCACCTTGATGGACTAAAGAAAGCCTGATTCAGTGCCCCACACATGGGATCCTGGAATGCTTAATGGCTGTAGAAGATAACTCTAGAGGCCAACTTTAAAACAAATACGAGTCACCATCAAGTGCGAGATTTACCAGACAGATGCCATCAACGCTGCTGTTCTGCACAGACTTGAACCCCTTAAGTGAAATCATGACAAAGAGCTACAGATACTGGCTACGGAATGGAACGACCATCAGCCACCTCCTCTACATGGATGACACCAAGCTGTAGGCCAGAAGTGAATGTGACATCAACTCCCTAATCCATCTCACCAGGATATACAGCAATGACACTGGAGTGTCATTTGGACTGGAGAAAAGTGTGGTCAGATGGTTACTAGGAGAAATAAGGTTGCTAGAACAGAGGGGGTTGTACTACTAGAAGGTAACAGAACAGATGTTGAGGGAATCTACATGTACTTTGGAGTCCCACAGGTAAATGGGAATCATGAAGAGGCCACAGAGAAAACAGTTATAGCCAAATACCTACAAATAGTGAGACAAGTCCTGAGAAGTCAGCAGAACGGGAAGAACAAGAGATCCAGGCCATCAACACCTATGTACTAAAAGTAATCAGATACCCTGCTGGCATAAAAAGCTGGCCTAAGGAAGAGACAGAAGCAAGGGACATCAAGACACTCTGGACCGTACATTAAGCGGAAGAAGGGGGGCTAAGGACTAGTAAGCATCAGAGCCAATATCCAGAATTAAACAACCAAGATCCAGGAGTACACCAGGATAATGTCCCCAAGTGACAAAGTGCTTAGTGAGTACCTCAGACAGCAGAAATCTGAGGAGGATGGGAATGAAGAGAAACAGGACCCATCATGGAGGATAAACCCCTGCATGGTATGTACCACCAGCAAATAGTGGAAATGGCTGATATGGAGAAATCCCATCAATGGCTGTAAAAGACTGGATTGAAAGCTTAATAGAGTCTTGGATCTACCAGGCAGGACCCCAAATGCATTGCAGTGCAAAGATGTCCTTGAGACAAATCCAGCACATAACAGTGGGCTACAAGATGCCAGCAGGCAGACCTTACATGGAATGCCAAAGTGGCTGACATAGTGTACAGAAACATCTTTGCCGAGCACAGGCTGGATGTTCCGATGTTGAAGTGGGATGCATCCCCAAAGGTGGTGGAGAGTGACCATGCTAAGATCCTGTAGGATGTCTAGATACAGACAGAAAAAATGGTAATGGCTAATGGTGGACAAACAGCAGAAGCGTGCTGTAGTGATAGATGTAGCAATCCCAAGTGATAGGCAAGTCAAGTCAAAATATTTATAAAGCGCTTTTTACAACAGAGGTCACAAAGCAGCTTTACAAATGTCCATGTCCAAGCCCCCAGTGAGCAATCCAAGGGTGACAGTGGCAAGGAAAAGCTCCCTAGAGCATGAGAAAGAAACCTTGAGGAACCAAGACTCAAAAGGTGGGGCTCATCCCCTCTTTAAGACACTAGGCCTAATGAAGTCAAGTGTGCAGGCAGAGACAGTTACACTTATTCAGATGTTTAAGGTCACTCAGAAAGCAGGTAGGTACATAGGTGAGGAGGAAAGAGGGGACATTAATATATTCCAGAAAGAGTTGAGGTTGGTGATATTGAGGAGAGCAGAGGTCTGGAGGCAACATTCTTTAGGAACCCATTTTTAATGGCCTTATTTAGTAAAGTTAAATGTGGAAGGCTAAAACTTTGGAAGGACTCAGAGGAGTATTTCTATAGCATGTACTCTGACAAGGATAGGGCAAAGGAGTTGGAGCTGTCAGCAGAAATTCCCTGATTGGGTGACCAATGAGTGCCAAATGGATGTTAGCCTACCTAAGTGGAGTAAGATACAAGACATGGTGCAAGGCTGGTTCTGCACCAGGGCCTAAAAGCGTTCCGTTTTTTATGCATAAAGCGCAACTGATTTGACGTTGTTTTCTTTTATGGAAGATGATGCTCATAGCATAGAAAGGGATTATCCCAAAGTAGTGGCAAAGAGCATAGGGTATTCTTATGCCAAAAGAGAAGAATGCCATGTGCAGTGTAGGTCTATAAGCCTTCTTAATGTGGAGGGTAAGCGTTCCTTTAGGTATATTTTCTGAAATAAGGAAAATTGATGCCTTCTATACAGAAGAGACCCCTGCTGGAGCTACTGCTAACAAGTTTAGTTGAGGAATTTAATTGTGTTAATGTATATCACAAAATGAGTTTGTTAGAGTCTAAAAGAATTTAAATTTAAATGCATATTTGGTAACTTTGGGTGGCAGTCATATACAGTAGAGACAGGTACTGGCAGATTTGTAGGGAAGTCTACCAGTGGGGCTGGGTAAGGCCTTAGTCACCTAAACTGGTATGGATTTTATGATTTAGTGCCAGAGTAGCAGTATGGGGGCAGCAAAGTGGCTAAATATAGGAAGGCTAATTCAGTTTGTGCTGTTGTTGTAGTGCATAAAGTCCATAAATAACTGGTGGTACTGATCACATTAACAATAATGTGGTGTGGCTGGGAACAGCCTTAATCACTAGGGAGGCCAATGTGGGTTTAAGCTTAACGTTCGGTAAGTGATATGTGAGTCTGGGATATCAGACCTCACTGTTTAGCCTTCTGAAGAGGTCATGGGCTTAATTCAGTGAAACAATGACAAAGGGAGACTCCTATCTGACAACCTCTTTTAGGAGCTTGTAAGGAAGTAGGTTCTTAGAGGTTTATTACTAGTGAAATGAGTGGGCTGGGTGAGAAACCCCAAAGGTTCAGAGCAGAACATCTGACATCCTGTGTATACTTACATTTACAGAAAACAATTGAGTATTGATTAAGCTATGTGGCCTACTTTTTGCATATACAAGTACATCACTGCAGCAATGATAGGCCCCATGTTATAGTCATCAATGTGAAAGGGAAAAAAACACTTCCAGTGAGGACAAAATCAAGATGCTGTAGCCTATAATGTGTAATGTGACATGTAACACTGAATAATGTGCAGGTTTGATGTTACATTCATGAAGATTGTCCTCAAAATGTCCAAGTTGGGTCTATTCACTCTGTATAACCTGATATAATTAGAGGTTTATATCAGAAGAGTCAACACATCATAATTGGGTTACATGCTAACCCCTGTATTTTTAATTCTTTTATTATACTATAATATAGATTATATATAACATATAATAAAAATTATAATATTTTCATACAGTCATACACACACACACAGACACACGCACACACACACAGACACTTTTATTAGAGACACTCATTTAATAATGTGTTGGACCTTCTTTGGCTTCCAGAATTGCAGCAATTAATTGTGGCATAGATTCCACTAGATGCTGAAATTGTTCTGTAGAAATCTTGCCCCATGCGGACTGGAGAGCTGCTCACAGATGCTGCAAATTTGATGTAGGTACTGATGTGCTCTAAACAGCCCATTTTATCTTCTCCTAAAGATGCTCTATATGATTAAGATCTGGGGACTTTGATGGCCAGGGAAGCAAGAGAAACACGGTATGTCCCTGGAACCAATCTATGACCATACCACACTTGTGGCATGGTGAACTGCCATGAAGGGATAGACTTGGTTGGCCACAATGCTTAGAAAAGTCCTAATGTCCAAACATCCATTCAGAGGACCCAGGGAGTGACAAGAAAACATTCCCCACACCACTCTCCACCTCCCTTGGCCTGAACTGTTGACATCAGACAGGAAGGGCTCATTGATTCATGCTGCTTCTACCAATGTCTGACCCTGCCATCAGCATGGCGCAACAGAAATTCTATTTATCTGATCAGCTGATGTCTTTTCACTGCACAGTGATCCAATTTTTGCACTCTTTTACCTACTGCAGTCTTGCCTTTCAGATTACCTTAGACAGCAATGGTCGTCTGCCTTTATAACCCATCCATGCTATGGAACAATGAGTTGTGTGTTCGTACGTTGTATTTGGTTGCAGTTTGCCTGACTCTGCACCGCATTTTCGTAAGAAAGATGCTACTCAGAACCCTTTAGTCAATGAGTTGTTTACATCCACAGGACCCTCTTTTTCTAGATTTTTTCCCCCTCGATCACACTCTTTTTTGTATACTGTGTACTGCTGCATGAGACAAGCCCATGAGGTTAGCAGTTTTTGAGATTCTAGCCCTGGTTAGTCTAGCACTGATGACCATGCCTTGTTTGAAATCACCAAGATCATTCAGTTTTCCTATTCTAATATGGATTTGCACTGCAACTGACCCCCAGAATACTTGCTCATCTGATTTTATGCTACAAAGGTCACATCTAATTTTTATACAGGGAAGCTCCAATTGTGAAAGGGAAGATGTCTCTAATAGTGGCCATTTTGTGTGTGTGTGTGTGTGTGTGTGTGTGTGTGTGTGTACACACACTGAATGGCCACTTCATTAGAGACATCTTCCCTCCATGTATAATTATGAATCATAGAAGAAAACTGGTTTAGGGTCACAGTCTTTTGGGAATGTCTGGGATGCTTGCAGTAAAAAACTGTTAGAGATATAATTTACATGCTTTAGTGATATCAGTACTATAACTGCCAATGTGCTAACGCCCAAGTCAAAAGATATTTATGGCTGAATACCTTAACTGAGTGATGTGTACATTATTTATAGCAATTAACATCAGATTTTTCATGGTACAATACCAGGACTGGGTTATGTTAAAATGGTTAGCAAGTCCAATTTTAGCATTTATAAATCTAGAAATGATCAAAACTTCAAACAAATAAGCAAGAGGGACTTTCAGACAGATTTTGAATTCTCCTGCCAATCAGAGCACTTGCCAGCATGACAGAACCACATGGACCGGAACATACTGCACAGGTTGGTTCCAAGGGTAGCAGGTCGCCAGGGGCAGGGTTGTGAACCTGTTTAACTCCATGTTCACCTACCTGGTGGATTGTTCCTTCTATGAGCATGAGGATCTTCGGGTTCTGCAAAGATACTGGAAGCCATTTTGTTTTTGCGAGTAGAGGGCTTCTCCTCATCTGTACCGAAGCAGATGTTCGATCCCCCACCTGGTGGACGAAGCACTCTGGAATAGAGACGCACAGGGGCACATAGGCATTCAGTCCCGAGAGTCAGAGCAACTCAGCTAATTCTAACTCAATAATTAAGTCAGGCAGGTTGGCAGAAATGGGAAACCTAAACATGTGCAATGCATGCAGTCCCATGGCTGGCAGTGAAAAGCCCAGGGTCTTCCCAACAATGTCACGCGTCCAGTATCCCAGCCTTGTGGTGCCATGGTGCAAATTAGTGAACAGCAAATACAATGGAAAATGGCTAAGACAAACTTGGGAGAAAAGTGGAAAAGACAGGTGAAATAAAAGAAAATATAAATATAATAAATTACAAAATCTGTTGAAAAAGCAACTTACATTTGAAATAAATATATTTAAATAAGAATAACACTGACTTATAAGGAAATACTTTTGTAGCGTTTTTTATATATTATATATATATATATATATACACACACACACACACACACATATATATACACACACACACACTTTATCTTTGAAGAAAAATACATGCATGTAAACAGTGTAAGCATAGCAGATTAAAACACTTAATGCCAGGGCAAACCCACACAGATGACCTGTCACCGCACCTGTCATCGCGCAGCGCGATTGGCGAGATAAACCGCGATGAAGTCTAACCAACCAGACAAATGACTGCACGTCGATAAACATGCAGTTGCGTTCCGTTGTGGCTACAGATCCGTACCTTTATTGAATAAGGTCGGCCATTAGGACGCCAAGGACAGGCTAATGATGCCTGGTATAACACCAGCCCAATGATGCCTGGTATAACACCAGCCCAATGATGCCTGGTATAACACCAGCCCAATGATGCCTGGTATAACACCAGCCCAATGATGCCTGGTATAACACCAGCCCAATGATGACTGGTAATACATGAGCCCAATGATAACTGGTAATACACCAGCCCAATGATGACTGGTAATACACCAGCCCAATGATGACTGGTAATACACCAGCCCAATGATGACTGGTAAAATACCAGCTTGCGACAAAGGCTGAACCCCACCCAGTCACAACACTACACGCGCTCGCAGCGTAGTCGCATTCAGCAACGTCCTGAAAAACGGAGTCGCATTAATTCATTTAGCTCCTGGACAGAGTAAAATATTTACGTCCTCATTACAGAGACACGGACCTATGATGCTCCCAAATGCAGAAACGTAACGTTAGATGATGGCAGCTCGCGAGCTGTGTGCATAATCGTGAAAACGCGGATCCTGCAGACAGCCGCGCGCGTGGCGCGTGGACAATGGGAAGCCTATTAAGCGATACAGTAGAACTAATAAAGCATTCGGCCAGTACGGACGAGATTTTAGCGGGCAATTCACCGATGGTTCGGTATTTTAACGTGACTTGTAAACGTTTAAATGTGTCGAGTTTGATTTAGATTTAAATAGGCCGCCTACTGCAGTCTTTCAGTCAGAACGCTTATTTTAGTGTTCTCGCACCGTCAGATCTCGCCAGCCAGCGGTACTAACAATGAACCCCTTCACAATCTTAAATTGGACAACGGCGCTCGGTTTGTATTCGGAAATACATATTAGAGTATTTGTAAATTACAGCGTCCACCCATTATTAGCACGTTAGCACTTCGAAGCTACTTGACGGGTTTTTTTGTTTGTTTGTTTTTTTACCTGGAGCTACTCCTAGCTTCCGGATCCATGCCTTGAAAAGTGGTAGTGGTCGTCATTTTAAATTGTTTTATCTCGGATGAAAACGGCTACTTGAGACGAAGCAGGAGGTTTTACAACAATCCCTGTCACTAACCTAACGCTAGCCGTCCGACTTCACGGTTTCATACTAACACTCAACCGCCACACTGCTCCGCCTCGCGCTGAGGATGCCGTTGGAGGTTTGAAACGTTCCATCCGCAGGCTCGAGACGACCGGCGAGGCTTTTCCCTGGCTGCTGATTGGCTGGAATCGGAGCCTTTCTCGCACCGTGACCGACGGAAGAAGCACGTCGATTCACTCCAGCTATGCAAAATGAACGTTTACTCCACCATGTTCATAATTTCATCCTTTCAACATCATTTTGACCACTTCATAGAATAATGTTTATTACAGATAAGCTGTTTGGAAGTATGGGCGTATTTTGAGATATAATACTTGGGATACAGCCTTATCCAAAACAAAACGTAAGATTTTATAGATAGATAAATAAATATCTATCTCAGAGAAAGAGAAATTGAGAGAGAGCGACAAAAAAAATCTATCATTACAAGATTATATGTGCTGGGAATATCACGGGAAGTTGAATCCAGGATCTTGTTGATAGAATCTTCCTGTACTTGCTGTGCTAGGTGAGGTACAGACTCACATTTGGACCATGGTGATGCAGCTTGTCTAGAACAGTGAGCTTGTAAAAGACTGACAGATGTGATGCCCTATGAAAACTGTTTTTTTTTTAAACATCTGCAACAACAACAACAAAAAAGCATATTAAGATACAACCTGGGTATTTAAGAGTCAACTATGCCTCAGGTAATTTTATACAAGGGTTTTATTTAAACACAAAACTTTATCATCATCACCTCACATTGTAAATGTGACCGAATAAAATTGACTGGGTACAAAAGAGAACTACAACATATATAAAAGATACAAAAGCCAACTGTTGTAACACAAAAAAAACTGTACTTTTGCCTTGAGCATCATTCATACTACCTGAAAAACAAACTTAAAACATTTCAAATGACAGCATTTTAGCATTTCTTCGTCTTAGGTCCACGTAGTTTGAAATGCAGGATTCGACTGTTTATATAATAAAGAAAAAGAAAGAAAGATTGAGAGATATGGGGGTGGTAAACACTGTCTGTATCTGAGACTGTTAGCAAGCATTTCAGTCTGTGCTTGTTTGGCATGGTGATTAGCTGGTAAGCACACGCAGGATTCCAGCAGGGAGGGTGGAAGGGGGGAGAGAGAGGTAGCTACAGCGTCTTTACATCACACCTCCCGTCTGCTGCTGAAATACATCAATCGTGTCTTCATCTTCCATTTCCAACTGTCAGAAGGAAACAAGACTCATTCCACACTTTAATACACATGCTGAGTCAGCACTATAAGCATCAGTATAACATGATGTAGGGTCTGGACGCTGAATCCGGCAGCAGACGGGTCATACCTGAGCAGGAGTGTCTGTCTCATTGATTGGCTGTCCATCAAATCGGAAGCGAATCTGCCTCATTGTAAGTCCCTGTAAAAAGGTCAAAAACAGTGTGCCATTAGCGTCACTCTTCATTTGTTCTGTGATCACCTTTATCAGACATTAGACAGGTCTTGCTCATCTAATGTCACGATATGAGAAATTCAGACCTCACCACAATGTGATGGGGGTTTCCTAGAAGCATCACAGTACAGCATCTAGTAGAGCCATCAAGCCTTCCGGGATCCGTGAAAGTGCACATTGTTTAATCCCATCTCCCAACACAATTATACCAGCTATTCAGTATTCCTGATGGCTTGGTTCAGGGTTGGGGTTTGCTGGGAATAGGTGAACCACCTCTTCTGAGTAGTGCTTTATCTGACAATCTTCTAAGATATTCTGTTCCATAATTAAATGTCACTCAACTCAGGTTCACTAAAGAAAAAGTGGTAAATAAATCTGAGGCTATGGGGCCGCTGATCTGGCGCGCTTACCTGTCGTTCACAGTAAGCCTTCATCAGTTTGCTGAGTGGGGTATGCCGCTTGATTTTAAACTGGACCACTGAGCCATCTTGTCCAGCCACTTTGAGATTTATGTGCTCGTTATTTTCAGTCTTCACGCCTTCCTAAAAAATAAGAAGAAATAAATGTGAGGAGTCAGAGTCTGTCTCCATGAAGAAGCCAGTAAATAAGTCTCCCGTAATTATACACAAGCTCTAGAGTTCCAGAATCCTCAGAAATTTTCAATGCCTGAATTATCTGACAACAGTAATTAGAGATTTCAGAATCTTGAGGTCATGGTTCCTAAACAAATAATGATTTTGTACTGGCTGCGTAGAAACATGAAAATGACCCTGAAGCTGAGATTTGGTGAATCTGTGGAGCGGGAAATTAACACCCATCACAATCAGAGGTTAAAAAATCGGGCAATCACTGCAAGGAAGCTGCCAACCGAGCTGGTGGAGGAGGCGTCCGCAGTAGTAATGCTCATAAGCACACGCACAAATCGCACAAGACGTTGAAACAATTACCAAAAGCCGGGAACTACGAACAAATCCCTCTGGATTTGGGTCAAAAAGAAAAGAAAATCATGCATGACATATTTCGATTTGCAAACTCGTTTGAGCACCAAATAAAACTTAATCGCTGATGCAGCTCATTTAAAATCGGAATTGTAGAAAAGTAATCCGGCTAGCGAGTTAGCCGGCCCGAGTCCTGCTAGGATAGCCAGCCAGCAAGCTAACAGGGCGAGCCGCATGGCTTTAGGAGCTGCTAAACACCCAGGCAGAGCACGACGCCTTCATAAAGACGGAACGGCTCAGTCACGAGGGCCAATGGCACATATGATGGCAATTTTCCTCCAGCTTCTCACCTTGGGCTTCTCGTCAGCCATCGCTGTTGTCTTCTCCCTCAACAAACCTGCTACGTAACGCCACCGGAAATGACGTGGTTCACGCGCTTCCGCGTTCCGTCGCGAGTTCCTGTGTTTAAAGCGCGAGTGAACTCCGAAGGGGCTGAATGAACACGCGCATGGACGTTCAGTAGGACTTTTATTTTGCTATCAAGCGCCTAAAGCTAAGCAGTGTTATTATATATTAATGTAATGGTCTAAAACAAAAAACTGCTCTAAAACTGTCAAAAACGGTGGAGGCGATAAAAACATGTACAAACAGCAATCCTGACTCATTTACTCCTAACATAACATTAAAAACGATAATACTGTAACATACACAATCCAACTCTAAAAAGACTGCAGGAAGTTTCCAGTCATTCACTGGACTGCAGGACATAGCTGTAGAACTAATAAAATACCAAATTGAACAGCATAAATTTCAGAACATGCATTTCTAAATATATTAAATAAATACAATGAAATCAAACAGCAGGCATTAATTAAAGAACTGTTTGGTCAAATTAAAAAGGTAGCATGCTGGTACAAAGTTAATGGCCAGATACTATACCATTATAAATATTTAACTTAACCCCAAAATTAATTTAGCTCTAAACAGAATTATTTTGAGCAAAAAAGCAGCAAGTTCATCCTCAACACTGCTTCATTAGTTTCCACATCTGAGGAGAAACGGGATTCATAAATCACAGATGTTCATATTAACTAATCAATGCTAACAGAACTTAATGATCTACATAGATGAGACATTGACACATTTGTTCATGACAGAGGTTTCACTATGACACTCACAAATTGCTTTTTCAAGTGATTCAATCTGATGGTTTTGCCACTGGACTGAAATAAATCCTGAATTTCTTGGTTTTATGATTTTATGAATTCCAGAAGCAAATATCCCATCACACAAACAGGTCTCACCCCCCCCCCCCCCCCTTGAGTCTTGGTTCCTCCCAAGGTTTCTTCCTCATACTCTAGGGGGTTTTTCATCACCACTGTCACCCTTGGCTTGCTCAATGGGGGCTTTGACTCTGGGGGCTTAGACATTTGCAAAGCTCCTTCAACTGTTATAAAAAGTGCTATGTAAATAAACTTGACTTGACAAATTAACCTTTTTTTAAGTTATTGCTATGGTTTCCCCATGTATCTGACTGTAGTTTGGTTTAGGGCTCTTTCAGATGCAAACTTCCTGTAGTACACACTAGGCTGCAGCACTCCCCTCTACAGACAGCCATTGGGTGCATTAGCTTAAAGACAGCTCCGCGTAACATAGCCAAGACCTGCCCCTGCAGATCAAATGCCTTGCCCATTTGAAATCTAACCCTAATCCAACATGCCTGGCTCTATACTCAGATTCTTCTGAAGGCCTGGATTATCTGGATTAGGATGTATCTGGACTCTGCAGTAGAGTGGATCTCTTGCAGCTAGCCTTGGGATCTGTGTGTCAGAAGGAGCTACAGCCGGCCCCACCTATCCACTGGGGGAAACGTATCCACTTCACCTGTCTCAGTGCATTGGTGATCTCCGAGGACAAACATCAGTTTGTACCTCATCCGCGCCTTCTCCTAAGAACAAAATACATGTTTGTTATCCCATCTGTATAATATCCAAAATTATATAGTTAATACTGACAACAAGAATCTTAACTGGTCACATTTACACCTTCTCTCCCCTTAGAAATAGAAATAGAACATCTTCCCCCCCCCCCCGATGTTCTAGATTATCCTCAGTCTGGACCAGCAGCTGCCACAAACGTTCTCTGCCTAGTTTTAGCACTTTGGTCTTAAGCGCTTTGTGCATCTGCAACCACACACAAGCTGACATTAATCTGCAAATGGCTCATCTGCACCAGAGTTCAATATCTACTCCAACAGCACCAGAGTTCAATATCTCGTTTGTAATCACTGATAGATAAGAACATAGGTATTCATTAAACACAAGTGCCGTAGTCCTCGAGGCGGGGATGGGACATTTCATGCTGAGGTATCATAGCGATTGCAAATCACTCTGATTCGTCACCTACAGAGTATTGAAGCTTGTACCAAAGTGACTACTGACACGTAACTAATGGTATGCAAAGTCTCGAACATCATCGAAACTCTAGATGAGGGTAGGAAGGTTTATTGGCGCTACCATATATAAGCTATAAGAGGGTGTAAAAATCATGGACATCTTTTTACTGGAAAACCACGAATGTGGAAAATGTGAAAGCAATGAGGTAGAAGAAATGTGTATTCGTTTCAGAACACTTCAGCCTGTTGCCTCCCAATATATTATATTATACTGTGTGGGAACATATATCTAAATAAAATATTTTTGTAGCACTTTAATGACTAAACATAAGAAATGGGGGGGAGGCATGCACAAACAAGAAATCAATGGAGGACTGAATGTTGAATAGTTTGCACTTCAAACTAAAAATTGCTCCAATTTTTCTATTTTTTACAGGCACAGTCAGGAAGATTCTCCAAAAGCACTGGATTTAATGTCTGGAGTTTCACACTAACAAATATTCAAGTACTTTGAAATGCATTCATGGCCAACTTCACTGAACCTCTTGGTGTAAGCAAAAGCAACTGAGAACAGTAACATGCAGGACTTTGGAAAAATTCCCCACCTGGGACTTTGTGCTTACCTTCAATGGGTTGGCCAGCAGCATGACTTGTGTAATGGCACTAGGGGGCAGTATGGGGTTGAAGGGTGCCATCTCTGTGCCTGAGGGTGGCTGCAGCTTCACTCTCATAGACTGTCAATCACAGACCCACAGAGATGAAGAACACGTGACTGAACACAGCATCAGTGTTAGCAGGAATACTTGTGTTACTCACTCGTGTTACTAAAGCAAAAATGACACACAAAGTTCTCACAATCAGCAAGCTAATGCCCCTTTTTTTAATCCAACTTTCCATAAGTAATCATTTACCAATTCCTATCCTGTAAACGCCCCCCGCCCGTCACGCCCAGTGATGGAGGGAGAGGGCTAACGTACTTCCTTTGAGACATCGCAGGGAGCTACTGCATCTTTACAAGCTGCTGTAATGTCACAGGATGGCTGAACACGCTCGCAAAAGAGTGCCAAGTCCAACAGACAAGTCAGAGTTGGCATATTTAAGTGTGATATAAGAAGAGTGAGGCCAAGGTGCATTAGTGTGATTTTTTTTTTTGGTTTAAGCCTCAAAGAAATCATGATATACTGGATATAAGGGTAAAAAAATTATTACAACTGGCTGTTGTCAAGTGCAGTATGATTAACAGGGCAGTTTGCCATCACCTTTCGAATCAAATACACCTATGCAGTGTCCCACTTACAGGTAGCAGTGCTAGCCTACTTGGGTGAGTACATCAACCACACACATGAAGTTCAGCTCAGATACTTTAAAGCGCACCAAAGCAGAGACAAAAGACAAAAGAAATGTCACATCACAGAAATGTTTTCATCATAACACTGGCTGGTCTATAAGGTAGTATACCAGTCACCAACAGGCTCATAGTAAACAGTCCAATAAATATTGATGAGTGACGGGTTATGATCCTACGACTTGGCAAACCCCCCTTCCTGCCCTTACCTACTTTTGGCACAGCTGCATGTAGTGTCACGTTCTTCACCAGTAGAGGTGCTGTGTTCAGCATGGACACCACCATGACCAGAACATCAGGTCGCCCAGGGGGACAGTCAGAGGCAAAGTGGAGGATGACGCACACGCCATCCTTATCGTAGGCTGTCACAGGGCTCTCTCTACCTGGGAACATTCACTTTGTCATTTAAATCACATAGACGTGCCAATATAATGGTTGTTTTATTACAGAGTAAAATATGTTTAAACACCTGCCATATGTAATATCTGTAGATTTCCAAGGTACCCTATTGCAATATAAGCATTTTCAAAACAATACTAATTAGTTGTATTATTATCTAAAGACTATAAGGTTTTCTTAAATTATTCTACATTCATTAATATGCACTGTCAGATTTTCTTATAATCCAAATCCAATTTCAGTTGCGACATATTTATGTTTTCCCCTTTTTATGAGATTCTGTGTACACGCATCTAATCAAATCTAATCAAAGCTATGTCACCCTGTTGTCTTTGGACTCACTGGGTCTAATGGCATCCAATGGGACGAAGACGTTGGCCAGGGAGGGTTCAGGCGGCGGGCTTGCAGTTCCTTGCCTGGCAAGCAGAGGGGATGATAGGAGCTGGAGCAGAGGGCTGTCTGGGCAAACGGTGGAGTCCGGCAGCTTATTGTAGGGCAGTGCAGGAGGAGCGCCAGCCACCCCAATGGGTAAAGAGGACAGGGTGGTGCTATCTCCACCCATACACAGTACACTCCCACTCAGACTTGACAGACCACTGTAATCAAGCAGAAATAACAGGATTTAGCTTTGGACACTACAAAAGATCCAGAAATCAAATCTCACCAGTGTTACTGTTACATTGAACTTACATGGGAGTTGGTGGGAAAAAAAGCTTTTAATACTCACAATTAATGCTAATGCTAATTTAAAACATCAGCAGATATGACAGTACAGTAAAGCGTGCAGTAAGGTAGTTATAGGACACACTGTTACCCAGCCTCTTAAAACAGCTATATACATGAACAGTCCATTGTGCAATGCTCCCATACACAGGTTCTGATTAACAGGCCACAATCCAATCACAGGGTTATAACTGTTGTTTAACCCTTTGTTTTTAACAGACTAATGGCTGAAGAAGAGAAAGCCACATTGTCACTTATCCCCATGTTCACGACAGCTTCTAAACTACAGCCCACCCGCCAGGCTTCCCCAGGTCCAGCAGAGCCATGTCTTGGAGTGAGCTGGAGACAGACGAGGCATGGCTAGGACGGGGCAGAGCCGCAGCTGCCTCGAAAGATGCCGGAGCGCAACTGGAGTCCAACGGTGAGGTAGGTCCGGTGGTAGCTGGGTCAGCAGACTGGAGGAGGTCTAGTGGAGGTGCACTACCCACAGGATCCATTACTGGATTGGGGCTCTGATGGCAAAGGGGGAAGAAGGAAAAAAAAAACTAAGAATTCACTTTATATGCCAGGTCTTTAAGTGAAAGTAATTAAGGGAAAGCTGGTGAATTGGGTCCTGTTTTAATAGAACACTGAAAAACTGAACACACTAACATTAGTGTAACCTGTTTTGGAGCAGGGAAAATATTAAACTGGGGAACAGAGGTATAGTGCAAGACTGATGTGGGAAACACTGCTGTAAATATTGTATTAACGACATGACAGACGTACCTGTAAAGATGTCCACTGGTTGCTCAGTTTGTCTTCTCTCCGTTGCATCTGATTGACTGAAGACGTGACTGGATCACAGAGACCTACAACATATGAACAATGAAAACTCTGTTTCGTAGACATCATCCTTGTAATACCGTCATTTCACGAGTTAGCATCTTCACAGAAACATTTCACTGCTAAATCTAACTTTACCTAGGCAAAGGAGTTCTTCATCCATGAGAGACATGCAGTTCGGCGTCCTGTCCACGACTGGATGGTTAGGGTTGCCCTTCCCACTGCTCCGCAAGTCGGGCTGTCCAGAGGAGAACCAGGCGCAGAGAGGAGGTGCTTCCAGGACAGGCTCAGGCAGGAAGAGGTCAGCAGGAATGGACTGTGTGGTTTGAGGGGCCGGCGAAGGTGGATCCGGCGGACTGTGAACGCTCAGCCCAGTCAAATCTATCAAAATCTCTGACGAATTCGCATTATTGGTGCCTGAACACAAACAAACAAAGAATTAAATGGAAATAATTTAATTAAAAGGAAAAGGAGGCACTGATGAAAATGGACCAGGAGGAGAGGAGGAGTGCTGCATAGTGTTTACATTTTGACGGCAAACGTCCAGAAGTGTCCGCACGGACATCCTGCCCTTCCACTACGGCCTTATAGGTGCTAATAACGTGTGAGAGGTCGTCACTTGCCTGCAGAATTTCACCTGGGGACATGAAGGATGGAACGACTTGACGCTCCCATCCTGAGAGGCGTTATTTTGCAAAGCGCTGCAGAAGGCATTATTTAAAGGCGATCAATAAATTAGCACGTTGCTGTTCACAGCGTAGCTCCATGTGAACAGTGGCAGTTGTAAAACTGTGGCAGGTGTAGCTCAGAGATTTCTACCTAAGCTACCGTCGTCGTCGTCCTCCGTCTCAGTGGCCATCTTGAACACTGCTGTTCTCAGCTTATCGCAGTCATCGTGCAGATCCTGCGCCCCCCAAAAAGAACAGAAATAAATAAATGGATAAATATTCACATATGTCTACAAACACACTCATATTTAGAGTAAAACTCAAAAGGTGAATAAGCAACGTTCTTTTTTTTCCCCCTCATCATTTTTAGACAATGTGCTTCTAAATCCCATTGCACTCTTGATTTATGGTCTTTCCCAGTTTTATCACATTTTTACTTACAAGAACTAAAAGGCTCACAGACACCCCCCCCCCCCCCCCAATACGAGCTAAGGGAAACCCCGTTTAATCCAGTTACACACCTTCAGGAGCTCTCTGTCTGCCAGGGTGGCCTGCTCTCTGTTAAAGTGGGTGAGCATTTCATTTAAGAGTTTCACACTGGTGTTCACCTCCAGTAAAGTACTGGTGCGCTGGGACTCTTTCTGTGCCCTCACTTCATCCTGAAAAAGACACACATGCACTAAACCAGGTACACTTAAATATCTTGGACTTTAATCATGACAATGTTTTATTTAGATTGTTACTCCATGCTATGTATGCAGGTGCAATTATAAGATGCACTTGAACAGGCTTGAAAAGTCCTCTGGTCTTCAGGTTGTGTGCATTATCGTATCCAAAATCTCATCCAGCATGTCTGGCCTCACCTCTTTCACCATGTTTTTGATGAGGCGGTTGGCCTCTTGTAGATCCTCTGGCTTCTTGCTTTTCAGCAGTTCTGCAAGACGCTACACATTAAACAAAAAATAAAGAAAGAAATAATTTTAAAAAGTAATCATTTCACCCAGAATTCCAAACCAAGCAGTTAAAAATAATCTTCATGAAACCAAAATCTTCATGAAAGATTCATTATATGTCTGGTAATGACTGAACAATAGACTTGCTCTTTAAGCTACTTCTTTAAATGGAGTCATACCATTCTTGTCTTGTAGGATCAGGACACTAAAGACTTTAAGGTTTTTCCATTTTAACATAGTTAATATGACCCATCAGCTAATTATCAAGGTCTTTATGAGACAGCCGAGGTGTGTCAGAACAGAGCAAGCACTGAACGGAAGCAAAAGCAGCACGTCTAATGGATGTTTTCCTGAAACTTGTTAATCCTGGTGGAACTTTACATCTGAGCCTTACTCTACTCTTCTCTTCATTGTCAAAGATGGGATTGTGAGGCCTCTCCGGTGGGCAGGCAATGAGAGTTTTGTCAGCAGAAACCTCTGGGTCTGTCGTCACAACACCTAGTGGAATTCAGAGATTACAGTTTATATAGGTGATGGCAATTACAGTAAAATGAAAATTAAGTAAATGTTATGATTATGTAGTGATGAAATACCTTGCCTCTTTAGCATCTGATAAGCCTCTGTAATCTTTGCTTCATCAGGTAGGGCAACTGACCAAATGAAAAGCATCTCTATTACTTTTGTTTTCACACTCTCTGATACTCTGTCTCCTAAGTACTGCAAAGGACAAATGAACAAAAGAATGAACGAACGAACACACGAACACACACAGTTGAGTAACGCAGCATTACCTCATGAATGAATCACATGGCCTACAGAAGGAGATAAGCATCTAGGCTCACCTTGGGTGATACGACTTTGATCAATTCATTTAAAAACCTAAATTTTCCAACTTCATTATGAAACCTTCTTCCACAGTTTTTCATGCAGGCTTCTAAGACCTGCAGTATCAGATAATCAGAGTTAAACAAATGTTAATCAGTATAAAACTACCCATATAAATATCTACATATTAAAACAAAACAGTAGGTCACCGTCAGGGCTTGTAAGGACTCCCATTCTTGTGGTGACTGGATTTTATGTGCTAATAACCTCACTGATATCTGTGGACTGAAAAGACAATTTTCCAACATGAGAATTAAAACTCTATAGCTTCGTATAGTAACAAAATATACAGGAATACACTTGATAAAACTACAGAAAACTCGATCCGCACCCTTCAAGCTCTTGGTTGACTTGATCACAGAACCCGAGGATATATTCCCAGTCTTCCTGCCTGTTGGAGGGGTTTGTGGCTTTGTCTAGGCGGAAACCAAACATCAGAGCAGCTACTTACCATCATAGTCATTCTCGTTGTAACAATGAATAAATATTACGCGATATTTTAATAACTTTAATGTCGAGTTTGGCGAACAGCGGGCGTTGTGGAATAAAAAAAAGGAGCAAAATAAAAGTTTTGTGGGTTTAGTGGACGTGTTTATGGTACGGTTAGTCAGCTAGCTAGCAAGAATCGCAGCCAACGTAGCTAGCCTGCTATCTTGCTGAAGTTGATGAAGTATTTGGCTACAAAATTAAAACAGCAGGACTTTGAAGTTTTTAATATCACTAAGAGTTATTTACAAGAAGGGAGTCTGAGCAACGGCTCCCAGGCCTCAGTACTCCGGACAAGGCAGCTAGGGGAGGTTAGCTTGACACTAGCGTCCGCTACTTCACTACTGCTCTGTAACAAGACTTTAAGACACTCAGACTCTTATCAGACACGGTGCTTAAGCCTTTCCAGGAATAAAGATGTATGCTTATGCGAGTATAATATAGTTAAACATTTATCAAAAAGTGACGCTTCTAAATCTGCAGTTACTCACTTAGCCACGATTCTAATGACTCGCCTTCCGTATCCGCCATGTTTGACACTCGGAAAAGGGGAAGACTTTACAAAATAACCCAACAAAACTGAATACTAAATATCCGTTTATTTTTACAAATATCACGGGTACAAAACATTTTGAAAGTGATTCTCCAGACACCAAGAGGGTTTTGTACAAAAATCTAACCCACACGTCCAAAAGTCAATTTAAAAAGACATTTCACAACGCTGGTGAGGATCAGAATATAATTGGAGTATATTCTCGAAAATATTTAAAACAAAGATTAAAATAAGATTCCTTAAAATTGAGAAAACATTAACCTCAAATTATTATAAAACAACCAACCAGTCAACAGCAAAAATAAACTGCTGTTCAGTCAAATAAAAAAAGAAGATAAAATAACCAGAAAAAATAATAAATAAACAAAAAAAATATATAATGCATCAATTGGTTTCCCACAACCAGATATAATTGGTCTTTAAGGCTCTACTCACTGTCTCACGCAACTCAGTCCTCTGAGAATATAACAGAATGACATTTCTGCCTCCAAACTCAGATGATCAGACACACATGGGCAACTGGCTCTCGTGTATCCATATTATTTAAGTGCTTGGGCCTCACACCCAAACTTTTCACACACTGTCCAACCAGTCCACATCAGCCTCAGAGAGAGATGCCTGACCCCGGACGCTGGCAGGTGGGGCATCGGTCGACCGGGAGCGGAGCGACGCTCTGCCTGGCTCAGTCCACGACCTCGCTGTAGTAGTATCGCTGGGCAGAGGCACTCAGGGCCCAGCCGCTGGCCCGGAACTCCAGCACCTCGAGAAGCAGAAGGCGACTCATGGAGCTCAGGCCGTCCTGCAGAAGGAAGCCGTCACGCAGCAGGCAGAAGAGCTCGTCCATGCGCTGCAAGTTCAGCTTCTCCAGCTGCTCACCCACACGGTGCAGCTGCAATGCCAGACAGTCCACCTGGCAAATGCATGCACACACACACACACACACACACACACACACACACGCGCATGCATGCACACACACACACACAGGTTTAACTTGCGTTCTATTTCAGAGTCTTAAATTTGGGTTCTCATAAAGGTGTCTTTACAGTCTTAAGAACCACTGGGAGATATAATGTTCCCTTTTTACAGACTAGCTTATGTATCTTGTAGGTGCATTTAAAAAAAAGTTATACACCATAGTCAGTCATTTGCCATATACAATGTGTCAGCCACCTTCTAGACTGTTTATCGCTGATCAGCTGTAGACCACCATACCAGGGGTGGCTGTAGGCCATTCTTACAGCCTCTTCACTGACACAGTAGTGGCACAGCAGTGAGGGTCAATCCTTGGCCGAGAGTACATCCATAGTAGCTAATGAAGAGCTGGACGATGGCTAACAAATAGAAACTGATGAGCTGTACTCTGTAACTGTACATCTACATCAATAAAGTAGGTGGTGAATTTATATTACTTTGTCAAGGTGAGGCCAAAATATGGGCTTGAATAATTGTTCTGACTAACAGTAGCCAATACATTACTAGAACCATGCAGGTGTCTGTTATTAAGAACACTTACAGGTGAACTTAGGTGACAGGAATAGTGAATGCAGCTCACTCACACGAACACATCTCCTCTGTCTGTGTTACACAGATATGGAAAGAGGCAAACAGGAGTACAGAAACATGTGTAGAAGTAGACAACGGTGGGGTGGGTAGAGAGAGAAGCAGGTTTGGAGCAGAGCAGTGGTTTTCCACCCCAGTCCAGGAGCTTTCCCCTGCTGTAGCACACCTGCTCCAGCTCACTGGCTTACTGTCAACCCTTTCAGCGGTCAGCGGGGTGCAAGTCCAAGGTGAGGGAGGAGTTAAGAGACATGAGTGGGGTACAGAGAGAGGGGGACAAGCATAGTGAACACAGCACGTTCCCAGTGCCTCACCTCATCTTCATTCATCAGAGCGTCTGGCCGAGCCAGTCGGAATAAGCAATCATACACTGGATCCACCAGTGCGCTAATGGGGGCATTGTTAACCTGCACAAAACACACAATTCAAACCACCAAAACTTACTATGTATGCAAAACACAACACCACCTATTTAGCTTTGAACTTGCACATGCCTAAAATTAGGTACCCAGGTAGTGTGTGCACAGGTAAGGTACCCAGTTTGGAATCCGTGGAAGAGGACTTACTTTAAGGTAATCAAATATGTTACAGATGAACATGACAACGCAGACCCACTCCGAAATGGACCGTGCACGTGTCTGTTCCCTCTCCATGAATTCCTGCTGAAGTCGAGTGAGCAGGTTTCTCCGGAACACACTTGTGTTGCCTTTCTTTGCCTCCGTCTGTGACACAGATATTTAGGAACACACACCAGGGACATCATTTAAAGAAAATAACACTTCTTTAATGAAAGGACCTTTGCTAAAGTTGAGGGCAAACTTTTCGTCTGAGAAAACGAATTTAGCAATGTGTGCTGTCAAAACTTTGTGGTCATTTCAGTGGACAACCACCTGGGCTTAACTAACAGGAACACAGTCAGAGGAGAATTGGTCACTACTGGCTGATCAGAAGGCTGAAGGCACACATGAATGCAGAACAACTAAGGGCCAGAAGAAGCCATACCTGTACCAAGACATAACAGATGTGACCCGCATCTCTACACAAGGATCTATCTTTCAGCGACTCATTCACAATGGCTTCAGAAAGCTTCCCCAGGTCCACTGTGGAAGGGTCTGTGAGGGGCAGAAAGCACATTTAAAGCACAGTGTGCTAGTTAAAATATCAGCTGGGTTTTTGTCACAAAGAATCAGTGTTGTATAAGTTAGTTAAATAAATATTTGGCAGCCACTAGCACAATATTTTTCACAGACGTAGCTAGCTAGCTAAATCAGACTTACCGCTCAGTGCTGCTTTGAGAATATTCTGAGTTTCTGTGTCGAAATCCTGGATTTTATAATCTTCCAAAATATTCTCCATGCTGGCTACTAGAGGCGACGCAATTCAAGTTAGAACCCCAAACTTTGGGGCGCGAACAACCGCAGATAAAATAGTTATGGCTTACATTAAAAAAAAAAAACTTAACACAGCCTAGTGTTAGCAGCACTCGGCTAAAGTATTTGTGTACTTCAGACCCTCTCCTAGATAATGCTAATGCTAACGGTAGCTTCTCTGGGGTAAATATGAACCCACAAACCTAGTTTTCTAACCGGCCGTAAATGCGGACGGGCTAAAATAAAAGCATCTCACAGCACCCTATGCGTTCCATAACAAAAACGTTCACTGTGCTCATGTACATTAATATCATAAAGGTGTAATCAACCATACAGCTAAATAATGTAGCTAGTAACTCACTCGGAATAGTTAGCTACCGTTAGCTCATAAGATAGGTTAACGTTGCCACTGTTGGATGGGTGTGCACATGCGCGATAGTTCTAGTTCATTTCCATTTCTATTTCTATTTTCTGCTGCTTTCTCCACAGGTCTTTAACTGCCAGTAGGGGGAAGCAACAAACGGATTATGATAGGAATTTCTTTTTTTAATATTCAGTGCGATGCGATATGGGATTTTTATTATTATTAAAATGCAAGTCATCACTAATGCTCTTGCAAATTTCATGGTCTTTTTCCAGGTCGTGGCTATAGACCACCAATAGCTGAGAGGTCAGTCTATGTTGCACCAGCCAGAAACCTACCTGCATTTATATAAGGCTTGCTTGCATGGCAGGCATACAGAAAAGTCATGTTTATTACACTACCACCATCTGAGTGCATGCTATTACATATTATAAAAACGGCACACCCTTTTCTGGTCTGTACTCTCTCGGCTGGACTTGTACCAACAGAATTCTCTCACTAGCTCAACCCTGGCTTACGTTTGCATTATGTTGCACCCATGTAAGAGTGACTTAAATATGTTTTATTATGTCAACGCAATTATGTCAAACCACCAGTTTGCCACGGTTAAAAAATGAACAGACATTAGTTACAATGGGTATGAAAACCTTACACTAAGTAGATCAAACTTAAGAATGACACTGCTTTACTGGAAGGAAAATACAAAACAGGTCACTAGGGGAAAGCATAGCAGACCAGGAAACAAACAAGTTCAAAGAGATAAACATGCTCCTGCATTTTTTCCATCTCTAGCTTTACATCATAGACAGACCATGCTCAGCATCAACCTTTTACAGTAGTACCATGCGAGTTTGTTTGACCGGTTACAACAGTACCGTGTAACTGTGGACGCTCCCAGAAGTGCTGAGAGAAAAACAAAAACAATCACCTTCCTTTTATTGAACTTTATACTCATGGGGGGGGGAAATGGGTAAATCAACACAATACACTTTGCTCAGTACGAGAGGCAGGGACGCTGACGTCAGCATTCTGACACGGCGCTCTGGTCTGCAGACTCCATGGGCGAAGGTGTGGGTTTCACACTCAAAATCAATCATGGCCAACGAGAGCAACACGATACAAGCTTCCAGATGAGAACGCAACTTCAAAACAGTAGCAGAGCGGGCTGGAACCAGGACGACGAAAACCCGAACAAGGTCACCACTGGCAGCCTTTACTGCAGATCTGCTAGACTACTACATAACAGACTTATTGAATAAGGGACACGAGTAAACATGGAGTTGTAGCTCGACAAGTGCTACAAGCCCCACCCCCCGAAGGTCCTCAGCGGGCCGTGGGTTCCTTCACAGTAGAGGAGAAAACACTCCTTCCATCCTGTGTACAATCTGCCATCAGAGCATAGGTTCTAAAGTTGCGATGAGTCGACAAGGCATGGGGATACAGTGACGGCCATTTCGTGACATTAGAAATTTACCATTTTTTTTCATGGTTTGACGGACAAAATGGAACATTGTCAAGTTCAAAGGTCTTAGTCCTTGGTTGTGAAAAGAAACGGAACAAGTTAGAATGTTTTCTCCACAAAACGTTTCTTTCAGCTGTATAAAAAGATAACAGCAGATTGCTAAATCAGCAGCAGTCATTCAAATTAATTGATAACCATGATTAATAATAATTAAAACTGATATACAAGTCTCCAGCCCTCAATCGCATCTTGATACATCATACAGAACATCTAACTCTAAACATTTCATATATTCAAATAATAAGTAAAAAATCTAATCTGAAAATGTTCCATTTTTTAAATATGCAAAATGTCCCACTACACGTCCAAACATTTTAGGAAACCTCTTGGTTAGTGGTCAGTTGTCAGTTGGAGATCTGAACCTTTCTTCTCTGCTTACAGTTTAAACAGAAGATCTATAGGAGATCTTCATGTCCATGGCCAAGGCTATATAGAACACCAGCCTGGAGCTCATGGCCTTACAAGGTGCTCCAGTACTTAGAGTACTTACAGGCGGTGATGGAAAGGCACAGAGCTGGGCCAAATGACACCACCTCAGCAGGCAGCAGCAGCTCCGCCCACTGAATTAAGCCCCAATTAACTCCACCTACTAAAACACCAATCAGGAGGACTTGTAGGGTTAAGCAGCATAAGAATGCATCACTGCCAACCTCTTCAGTCATCAGCAGAGAAGCTGGAAGGGCCTGGTAAAAACAGACATGAAACCAGCTACTGGATGAAGTTAAAAAACTGGACTGGAATTTACTTGGCAAAAAATGATCCAAGATGTTGGCGCTATGAAAAACAATGACTAACGTCACACCCACAGAAACTTTAAAAGAGCAAATCATTATTATTCGGATAATCTCAGCTGGGGGTTGAGAGGCAGTGAGAATTTGGCCATTTTCACAAACATCCCTGCATACTAGGGCACCCCTCAAATGTAGCTAGTCACTGTGTGGATCCTGCCACTGGTGGCTTTACTGAACTGTTCAACTGAGCTCAACAGAGATCAGTAAACTACAAAACAAAAAACCATACACCACACAGCATGTTCCTAATCCTCACTGAGGTTTCACACTAATGTCCCACTACTCAAACAGCCAGAATTTCTAGTGTAAATTCAGTAACCCATGACATCACTGGTCTCACGACATCACTGGGTATTTTGACGATCTTTGCCTCTAATGACATCTTAAGAGGAGTAAACGTGCTGATCTATACGCTAAAATGAAAATTATATTATTACTGATGCTCCGCCTCACTCGTGTGAAAACAGAGACTGCAAGACCGCACAGCAAGACGTAAAAAAAAAAACAACAAAAAAAAACACTGCAAATATCCCTCTCTCCCCCTCTCCGAGTTTCAGTCAGATGGCCCAACACCACGCACAAATCTCAACTCTGGGCCTCTCTCCCCCTTAATGCTATAGATAGTCCATCATCCCCCCCTTCACAATAATTTACATTTGTTTATTTGTAAAAGATCTTTTTCATGCTTAGTGTAGCTGACTGTGAGAGACACAGAAACAGTGAGAGGCAGGTAGAAAGCAGCACAGTTAGAGGTCTTTTGAGACTGCACCAGAGCTTCCACACTTCCCACCACACCAGCAGGCTCGCTCCTCTTCCAGCCAACTGCCACCACCCACCAATAGCAGAGCACAGTTCCGTCCCGCTTGGCCAATCAGCATTCAAGGCACCAATCCGGCATTTTTCTCCTCTACTTCTCTCCATGGTCCCTGTTTCTATGGCAACCCAGCTGGAAGTCCTCATGCGCTTTAACAGGCAGATTCTGTTCACTTGACTGTGTTCTTGTTTTTTTTTTTTTTTGTTGTTGCTTTTCGTTCATTTCTTTTGTTGGCTTGGAGTTACATGTTTTGAGTAACGGGAGTGACGTAGTTGCGGGGGAACATGCCGGTCTGACCATGACAAGCACCCTTCCACCAGTTGGGGTCCGAGTTGTCGAGCACCTGGATGAAATCCCCACGTCTGAAGCCAAGCTCTCCCTCCTCCTGGGGGTCGAAGTCGAACAGAGCCTGCACGTACGTGGAGTGCTACAGAAACACACAGAGCCCTGGTAACACATCAACCTCCTCACTGTATCATCAGACTGACCACATTCAAAGCACACTCATCACAAAATAAAATGAATAATAAAACTGATAGGAGCTTTGGAACTTGGTCGGAAAAGGAATTCTCTGAATTTATTTGTTTGTCAGCGTTTCAAATTTTAGGAAAACACAGGGGGAAAAAAATGTGTTTTTTTATGTACAATTGTTCATTTCCATAAAAGAATTCTGTAAAAGAATTTAACACTAAGTAAAGGTAGTCTTTGGAACAGTAAGCACCTGGGTATCGGTTTACAACAGTTCTACAGGAGTTCTGATTTCCAATTTTATTATCAGCTAACAGTAGTGAGAAAGACGGAATCTCCAACTACAGCATGGGCCGGACTCACCTGCGGCACTTGCTCGATGTCACGCAGGAATATGGGCTGGTTGCGGGAGACCGAGGTGGAGCGATGGTAGTCCACCAGAGAGTTGAGCGAGTTAAACTTCACCACCCACAGGAAATATTTCCCCGCCCCATCACGCAGCACTTTGAAGTGCTGGACGTCGTTCCCGAACCTGAGGAGAGGACACGCGTTCCGGGACTAAGCACTCCACCGTGGTGGGAAGGATTTTGGAGCGCTCAGAATAAACTGTATTCAAATAACTCAAATCGGTGCGACTGCTGTGGCGTCTCCAGCCACGTGTGGAAAGCTGGGAAAGTAATTCACAGTGCTGGCCCAGTTTCAGCACTCAAAGCAGCACCAGGGAACTGGCAACAGCAGCCATTTCTGTGCCATTACACAAGCATTTTACTCATATTGAAGTGCCCGAACAAATGCTTGATTTAATTGAACCGTTAAATGATCTTTCTGCTGAACAGCAACAACATACGGCTTAATAAAACGGAACCGAATTAACACCCGACAGAAGCGGAGAGCCTTACTTCACGGAGAGTGAGAAGTCTCCCGGGGCGCTCTCACTCTCTCTGATGAGAAACGCACCGTCGTGCCTCTGTTTGTTCAGCATCTCCTCGGCCTTCGCTCGCGGGATCTTCCCATAAAACCACCTGTGTGTGTGCACGAGCGTGGGGGGGATGGGACATAAAACAGGTCACAGTGAGCCACAGGCACAGACACTCATCAAAATACAGTAAAGCAGGCTGAAATCAGCCATCCGAAGGCCCACAAAAGACATCTCGATCTCCATTTTGACAAACCGGGCCCCGATGGTTTGTTTGTTAAGGAGAACACGGTGGCACACGCAGTGTAAAAGTGCGTGACATGCACGTGCATGCTCACAGTCGCATTACAGCTGGAGTCCTCTTCACATCTGAGCTAGGCGAGTTCTGATGGGGTGAGGATCAGAACCCTTTATACACCTGTGCGGTGTGTTTAGCTGTTAACAGAGGTCTTTAGCAAATCTAACGCTGCAAAAACAGGCACTGTGTGAAAACAGGCAGGCAGCTCAGAGCTGGACCTCACACTACGCCCTCACCACAGACAAAGCGCAAAACAACCAAAAAAAAAAAAAAAAAAAAAAAAAAAAAAAAGGTGTGGGAACTATATCAGCACAGCCAAGTGGATGCAGCCTGGGAACCGTTACAGTCGAACACTGAGGTGCAAAGAGATTAAAACCTGATAAAAATTAACTAAATTATTAAATAAGCTTTATCATTTATGTTGATGTTAATAATAATAACGTGTCTACTTCACAAAAGTACTTTTAAGCAAGATATGTGATGAGGGCCTCATAAGTAGATGGAAGCCCAGATTTAAATGGAAAATCAGACTCCCTTTTCTCACCTCTGACTATCAGACACTCAGTGTGCTTTAAGGAACAGAACAAACTGGGTGCAGCAGGGAAAAAAAAAAAAGTGAGCTTAAGACTGCAGGCTGGGCTTCAGCGTTATGGTCTGCTGTGTTCATAGTCCCGTCGAATCAACGGTCCCGCCAGGCGCAGCTCACTTACGGATGTGGCCTCATCTCGATGTAGTTCTTGGGGATGAACCCTTCCTTCCCGTTCAGCTCAGCCTTATACCAGTTCTGGTCGCACTCTTCATTCAGCACCTAGAGTACAAAGAGAGCAGAGTTGTGCGCTTTAGTTTTATTTGCAGAGGTTTTTACAGTTACAGTCAGGAATTGCTCCCAGCTGTTGGTTTTAATCACTCCCCACCACAGGTCCATGTGTTTACAGTATTTTCTGTCTGTAGCAGAGCCGCTCCCTCGCAGCAAATAGCAGTTTAGCCTATCCCAACAAAGAACGTTTTAGCTCCGCCCTCAAAGCTGCAGTTTAGCACCTCCCTCTAAACTTTCTGCTTTTTCCCCCCTGGCTTTTTAGGGCCAGCAGGGATGGTCGTGGTGTCGTAACCAAGCAATCTGTTCTATAAATAACGCACAGGAAATCGCCCTCATTTCTGCTTTAACCCAAACATCCTGTGTACATAAAAACTCCTCTGACCATGACCACGCATACACTGGAAAGCCTGCCACTAATAACCCACCCAAAGACCCGAAGGCTTCACAGCAGACACCAGATACGCTTGTCCTTCCGAATCTGGTTCAATCACAAGAAACATCAGGCTTTCATTAGGGTTGCATGGGAATATACCGCACAGCGCCTGTGAAGGCACTGTCTGTAACTGTGCCAGCTAGTCGGCATGCCCTCGCTCACCCAAAACCACCGTTATAAGCCACGGCATGCAAAAAAAACCATTAAGCCAAGGAGGAAGAGGGAAGGATTTGTTCTGGAAAGTTGTCCCTGACCCTGTTCCCTAGTGCAGCTCCAAACACTCATTAATCTCTTCTCATTTGCAAGGCAAACACAACGATATTATAAGCAAACCAAGTTGGCAAGCACTCGAGTGCAGCAAGCCGTGGAGGGGCAGTGTACAGTAGCCCTACACTGGTACAAAGTACATTATATAATTAAGTCGCATGCTCTCATAAGTACAGGTTTTTTTGTTTATTTGTTTTTTTGCGTGTGATGAGAGGGTCCATGTGTTGGTGGAGAGGAAAATGGACAAAATATGCAAAATCTGTCCCGGGGGGGCAGAGAGGCAGGAAGTACCATCTTTTCCAGCAAAGAAGATTTCAGGAAGACATTTTACCACTCGTTATATAAGCATATCTGTTCAGTGCTTTGGCAATAGCTGCATATCACAATTCACACCAAATAAAGCTATTTGAACTGAGACTGAACCAAATTGAAGGAGAGTGAGAGAACAGGCATGAGAGAGAGTGAGCAAGAGAAGTGTTTGGGGGATTTATTTAAAAATAAAAAATACATTTTAGAAGTATACCAGTCACATCAGCTACAAATGGGTAAGAAATGTGCCATGAAGCTTAATTAATTGAACAGAACACAAAAAAACATGTGTTGAGGCAATCAAAATGAAGCTTGGCAACACTTCATCATGACTGGTGAAGGCAGCATTATAAACAAAGCACCGTCACTGGCATTAGGCCGTCCCACAGGCTGCTGGGAAAAGTAGTTTGCCATTTCTAACCAAGGAATCACAGCTGAGGATCACCGGCTTTCACATGCTTAAAAGGAACCCCATTAAAAACATGCTGACGAGGTTGAGAGGTCAGAGTTATATATATGTGTGTGTGTGAGTTGAATGGCCTGGAAAATACACCAAGGTAATGAGGGGAATTTCTATTACACAAGTGCAGGTACCTGCAAACTTTCCAACCAGGCTCGTCAAAGGCAAATGTCAGACAAATAAATGAACAAAAATAAATAATAAAATATAGAAAATATAAAAATAAATAAATTTAACAATTTAAAAAAAATAACCTGCTAAGAGTGTTCACATCACCATGTAGGGTTATTACTGAAGGGATATTATATTGTAGGGAAAAATTTAAATGGTCATTAGCAACCAAGACAGCATGACAGTCTTATACTTATAACCAAAGAAGACCAGAATAATGACGTACTATTGCCAGTTTCGTAAACACCGTAAAAGGTTTAGTGTTTCTCTGCTGATCATGAGCTCCAGCCGCAGCCTTGCAGCATGATTAACTCCAGTCCACCTGCTCGATAACGAGAGACGGCGATGAGATCACGGTTGGAGCAAAAGTGCCTCACTGTGTCCCTCCACCAAACCCTCAAACCTGTCCCACCCTTCTCTGTTCTCTCTCCTGTGGAGATCCACCGGCGGGGCGCGTCAGCACGGTCTGTCCGACTCGCCCACGCTCCGCCCAGCGGAGGGCGCGGTCGCACGCGTCAGCCGGCGATCTGCAGAAAAGCCGCGAGCTGGAGGCTCGTGAGTGTTTCGCTCGGTGGGAAACTAGTCAGTGTCTGCCTGCCCAAGCTATGTTGAAACAAAACAAGGCCACTATGAGGGGGAAAAAACCCCAAAACAATCAGGAATCAGGTCATGCGGGATGAAAACACAGAAAAGTCATAACTACGGCAACTCCAAGCCCCGCCCCCATCATCACACATGAATCATCATGCTGACTCAACTAGTAGGTTTGTCTGTTGCTACAATACCAGCATCATTTAACCAATAATGATGGCCCTTCTAAAACAGCACTATATATACACACACACATACACACACAGACACATTTAACATACTTAGTTTAGTAACATCTGAGCTGTCATATCTTGATTGGTGTCTTCCTACTGCCAGAAATGGAAAGAATGAACCAACCCACGCTGCACCTCTTCTCATTGTTCTCTCGGGGACCGGCGAGACTCTCAGAGACATGCCTTTGCGGTACTTTCTGGGCCTGAACTGTGTCGTTTTCTCCAGGTACCTCGGGAGAAACATGGTAGGCACATCTTAATATACATGTGACAAAGGTCTGTGGGAGTGCGTGCTTAAGTTAAAGGACACCAGTTTGGAAGTCAGGAACCAGTTAAGAGAGGCATAAACAGGAAAGGAAACCCATCCAATTGATGAAAGTCACGCATCTGTAGGCCAGTAACGCGACACTCTGGGACGCAGGAAACACCAATGTGGAAACTCGGGGCGCACATTCGAGGGAACCCACCAAACCATGACAGAGATAAACCTTCACCATTCACTTTGTTCTCTCTGTCTGTATCTATGCATGTGGTGTGTGTGTGGGGGTGTTTGGTAGAGTTTCAGAGTGAAATGTTCAAAGCAGCACTCAAATGAGGTGAGCCATCACACAGTGATTAGAGCGCTACCTGGCACAGATCCTCTTCAGAGACATGCTCCAGTCTGAGAGGTATTTCCTAAGGAAGAGGGAGGGGCTTACCCACAAAAAATCAAAGCTCTCCGGCCTCGTCCCAATTTCTGGATGCTCATTTAACAGGAATTTTACAAATTTCAGTCAGGCTAATAGTTCAGTAGACATTCAGTTCAGCACTTGAAATGTAGTCTGCCAGGCTTGCTACACAGTGCTCTGCTACATGCATCACACACACACTTGCGCTGCGCACTTACATGCATGCACGCACCTGCATTAAACACACCCACACCACACAGACGTGTGTGCACCTCCACGCGCACACACGCATTAAACACACCCACACCGCACTGAGACGTGCATGCGCACACGCGCCTGCGTGCGCAGACATTCCCTGCAACCACATGGACAATTTGGTACTGGTGGTTTTCTTTAGCAGGCTTGAACACAGAGCTAAAACAACACACCCAAACCACTTCCTTCTTACCTCCACACCCCCTATCCCCCATCCCACGCACCCCTCTGACGGGCAGAAGTTAGAGAAAGATTGCGTTCTGAGTGAAGCCTAACATTCATCCAATGTAAATTTGTGGTGATGTGCTACAAATACTTTTGCAATTATCTTGCAGTGAACTGAATTGGACGAGAACAACTTTAGGATACGACAGTCTGACATGCGTAATAAAACTCAAATATCCAAATGTAATCTTGGACTGAAGAACAGTTCTCAAGTTAATTCATAATCCATTGCAACCTTTGCTGTGTGTCTGGACCTGGGGTTCAATTCATGGCTAGAAATCTGCTTGGAATCAGCTGAAAGACCAGCAGACAGGGAAGAAAAAAAAAAGAGAGACACACATCTACAGTTTTGCATAAACAAACACGGCGAGTGAAAATGGGTAACCACTGAACCAGTAACAACACACAAAGAAAAATGCTTCGGTCATATGGAAGAGAGCATGAGAAGAGAGAAGATCCATTAATGCTGCTCTCCGCTGCTAGTCGCCAAGCTCTAGGTTCTAATCTTTCCCTATAAAGCCCTTTCCTTCTGCACCCAAACGCCAGCTTGGCAGAGCCACTGAGCTCATGCACCTCAGAACCCTCCTGCTCCTACTAGAGTCTCAGAGAACTGCCCAAGAAAGTTTGAGGACTCTAGGAATGCTCTCGGAAGATGGGTATGGAAGCGCGGGGACTGGTCTGGAGCTCCAACGAGCACTTTCCTTCTGAAACGCAATTAAGGCGGTTTGGCGTGGAGTGCAGGGCGGTGTCAGGCTTGAACATATTCCAGAACTGCAAGCTCAGAGGTCTCACTGCAGGGATCCCCACACCCACCTGCTCCTCCACTCCCACCTTCACCTCACGAGGCTGAGTACAGAAACACAGCCCAAATAACAGCACCTCTCTGAATCAGCTCTTGCAGCCATGCCAGCTGGTCCCCCAGTGCAGAGGAGGAGAGGAGAGCTCATGTTCTCCTCAGGGAGACCGATCCGATAAAGGGACGAATTAAAAGCCTTTATGGAGACTAAAGATTCAAACCGGACTGGACCATTGAGAACAGGGGGGACGGAATAGCAACGCAGCTTTCTGCAGTCTAAATTCAATCAGGGGTGGAAGACTATGGCAGACGTTGAAGCCTCAAACAGCAGAGGAGTCTCGGCCAAATGAGGCGAGCTGGAGGATGGGGGGTACAAGAACGTGCGTTTAATTCAGAAAACAGGGCCTTCGCGCACACGGGGACACTGGTACAACACTCCTCGATTAAAGCTGAGTGTGTCGGCAAACGGGCGTTTCGTCGCAGTATTTCTACAGTAGGCTACAGAGATGTTGAGTGTGTGCACCACTTAAGGAGGCTGGTATATCGAGATAAAGTTAATCAAATTCAGTACGCGGTGTGCTGTCGATGAAGAACCGAGTCAGATTCACGAGTGACTGCAAATGTGCCAGGAGTTGGTCACTACGCGTACGGGCACACTGTTGGGCTGTGCGGTGTGTAGGTACAGCTGCCTACAGTTAGTATTTACGTTACTGATAATCGATAACTACGGTTCCACTTTGGTAACTGTAGGAATCGTTAATGACAGCACAAAAGCTTACGGTCTACTCGTACGACACGACGTGCTTTATTCCGCGCAGTTCCAACACGCAAAAGCGCGTCGCCTTCAGCTTACCTTCAGCGTCTCTCCGCGTTTGAAACTTAACTCGTCGTCCGCAGTGGCGTTGAAGTCGTATTTGGCAATCGCCTCCATGGTCAAGGCGGCACAGACGCTCGAGCGCTGCACGGTCCCGCTGCGATTGCGTATGATGTCACTCTTTGTAGAACGCAACGTCAGACCGGGAGAATTCCTCCAGTTCCGGTCGGGTCTCCAGTGTCCGTATCCGCGGGGAGGCCAGCCGCCTTTATCCTGGGGACAGAAGACACTACAGCGAGATGGCACCACCCGCAGCGGCGTAGAGCCACACATACGGTGTGTGGATGGTGTGCGGGTTGGCGTCCGCTGTGTAGTGCGGGTCTTAAGCGGACTCGGGGTCCGTATGACTGGGTTAGAGCTCTTGCTCGGTTAATACTCCAGAGTGAGCATCAGATCTCATTTCGTGACGGGCTGTGTGTGTGTGTCCGCTGCGACATGCACACTTAACACCGATACACTCCTTTCTTGGCACAGCACTTAAATATAACTTTGCAGCAAATAGCGATTCATGGGAACCGCGTTCATCGCAAACGCTTATACATTCGCAAATAACTACTCTTTATCAGCCGGGAAAAATGATAATTCATCAAAATGTCACTTTAACTAGGCAGCTAAATTAGTGAACGAACCAAAAGGGTTACTCACCCACTGGTCTGTACTTTACAAAAACAAAAACATCACAGAAGTAGTATTAAACGATTCATTGTAGCCTACGTCTTCATTTGACGACCCAAAGCAGCCAGCGGTAAGACTGCAGGGATCCACAAGCCGTGATCGCCGTTACTGACTCTGAGCGCTCCGGACACAGCACAGGGAGACTGCGCGCACTTCCGCTTCCTTTTCTTTGGATCCCTGGAGAGAGGCGGCATGTCTGCGCAACTCCCACTGCACGCCAGGAACAGGGCTCTGCAGACGGGAGGCGTGGGCGTGCCAGAATTGGGGTGCGGGCGTGGTACAGGGGGATATGGGCGTGGCACGGGAGCGAGGGCGTGACAAAGGGGGAGTGTGGGTGTCACAAGCGGGGATGTGGGCGTGCCGAAAGGTTACTCCCATGGGCCAAAAATGGTGTCAGTTATGGTGTCACATAATGATACAAAAAGGTTGTCGATGTTGTGCCGAATTCCGACACCGCGGTTGAATCTTACATTCACTTTCAGCGCCCAAGGACTCTTTACCTTTAATTAACCTGAAGAACAGAACTTCATACAGTATCTCAGTGAAGTTCTGATTTTTAAATGTTGGATTGGTCTCACTTTGTAAACTAATTAGGTCATTAAAAGATCTGACTTAAGTGGAAAAATAATATGCTTTGCTAATACAGTGGAGAGGTAATGGCGACTTGTGGCATCAGTTAAATGTGTCCTTGTTAGGACCTGCTCTAGTTACGCCCTCCAGCTGCTGACTGGACAGAGTCTAGGTCCTTCTGTAGGAGAACGGCAGATACGACACCCGAACTCACTCAGCAATTACGTGCGTGCTTCCACTTACTGCTGGCACTCTCCTCCTGTCAACACCCGCACCTTTAGACACACACACACACACACACACACACACACACACTGTCCTTTGGATACGCCCAGCAAACCTTCGAAACGCCCACTACTCCGACACAGGAGTCGTTAATGAAATTCCAGAAGTCCCTGTAGAAGGCTATTTTAATAATCTGATTATTTTATGCTTCATTTTCACCTCAAGCAAAATTCAGATGTCAGATGTCACCAGGGCTAATTGTAAAGCCTTTTTCCTTTTTTTTTTCTTTTTGCATGAATCCAGTTTTATAGGAGATTAGACCGTTTTTATTTCAGTAAAGATAGTAAATAAGACAAAAAAAACAGGTTTTTATGTTTCATTAGAATTTTTGTTTAGGCAGTAGGCCTATGTGATCTTCTGTTGGGTTTTTGTCAGCTTCCTTTAACTGGAGTAATGAGCATGACACCCGGTGTTAACGAATGAAGAGTTTCAGAACGACGTGAAATTCGGATTTGCATCTTACAAACAGTCAAGCAACTTATGATTAGTCGTTGAATAAAGTGCGGAGGCGCTTTCTTTTAAAGGCTTTTTTTGTTTGTTTATTAGGCCTATCTATATCGTTTTCTTTTTTTCCGTTTTAAAAAGGCAGACGAACGCACTTCCCCCTTTCCAGCTATAGGTGTCAGCATTGCATTATTAAATATGAGCGCATCCACTACAACCCAACATGCTCCTTAGGATATAAGCTATTATCTTACCTGCTGTGACTCTAATTATAGGTGATAATTCTATATTAAATTGTATTTTTGGAAATAAATTCGTAGTTGTATTCCTTAAGATAGACTTATCTATGCACCCTCTGCTGTTTTAAATACTTCATGACTGATGATCTGCTCAAGAATTTTTGATCCTATTCTGAATTTCATTTAAAAGCATGGGTTTTATTTATTTTTTCCTTTGCCCTTTGGATTTTTGTACTGAGCGGTGTTCCTGTGGACACAATAAAAACACAATACACTACGGAAACCTCTGCAATTTACAGCCCACAAGCTGAATCTGGTGTGTTAGAGAATTGGGTCTAGGAAAACTTAAATCACATAGTTTCTGCTCCTGTATAACTATGCTGGCCTGCAGTCTCCAATACTTTACTCAATCCAGCAAGACCTCGAATCCATTTTAATATTCACAATATAATGCCCACATAAAGGCGATCTTATTCAAATGTGGGGTTTACTTTCATAGGTAAACTGTGAAAATGCGTTTGAAGGACTCCCCAGCCTGACAGCGGCCCACAGGAGGGACTGTCTGATGGATATCTGCAGAGGGCCTTGGTGTTTCTAAATGAAGGACGTGTTTACTGGAGATGTGAACGTGATCTGGAGCTGCTCCACCTCATTGCCCTCGCTGACCTACTCTTATGTGTTTCAATAACACTGGGCAACAAAATCTGAACCTTTTTTTGCTCCCCAGTGTAGGGTTGGTGCGGCAGGATGCAAAGACAGGCCATGGCAACACGCGCAGACGTTTATTCTTATACATAACAAAACCGAAAACAGAACACGAACAGCGACACTACATGTAAACAAGACAACAGGTCATAAGTACTAAACAGGACTCGAAACACAATAGAACATCTACTAACAGCTTGCATGGGGTCAAACACAGGACAAGCACTTAAATATACACGTTAGTGATGAATAACAAGCGACAGGTGTAACACACAGCTGACTAACAAGGGAGTGGTGTGTAGCACACACAAACACACACAACACCAGCACAGCGACATGGTGAGGACTCGAGCAGGAGGCGACCATGACACCCAATATCATGGAACGCTCGTCTCTCACAGTCACTTGGTTTGGCCCGCCACATGCAGTGGGAGGGTTGTTTGTAACCACACCTGCACACATCTGCACCTTGTTTATCTAAATATATATAAACCTGTGTCCAAGTGTGCAAAGTGTTGGTCACTGTTGACGTGTTAATGTTGATGTAGCATGTTGTTTGTAACTATATGTATCAGTCATGACTATGTTTGTTTAATATCGTGTTAAATGTTAGTGTTTGTTTGTGTTTACACGTGATTGCCACTTTCATCCCTTGTGTTTTACTTCAATAAATGTTCGTCCATGTTGAGGAAGTCTGTGCGTCCTGACCACGCCCTTGGGCACTCAGGCCGCAACGTTACACCCAAATTAAAATAGCTGGAACATATAGGATATTTTATGCTGAATTTTTATATCACATATGGCTTTTAAGTGTGTTCATTTGACTTTAATTAAATATTAAATTTTATAAATAAAGCTGTTGATACACTTAAAATATGTCAATACACTTAAAATAAATACTTCTAATATGTACAATGTATGAGGTTTTGCCTATATTTGACCTGAGGAAAATCCCTCTTCAGTGTCCAGAAGCCAAATCTCCATCAGCAGTGGAATTATTCATTTATTTGTAACAGCTTCATAGTGAGGAATATTGGAAGGTGAAGGTCAAATGTGAAACTTTCCCCCTCCCAGCAGTATGAAGCCATAAAGAAAAGAATTCCTTAATAGCACAAAATAATTAGAAAGGCCACAGATGAACAGAATGTTGTAGGGACATTTTACAGGGACAGCCAGCTCCTTGCAATGGTTAAGATTTAAAACGAAGCAGATGAACACCTACTTATCACAGCCAGGATATAGTATCCAGCCCTCTCTATACTGCTTTGAGGAGGAACTGGACTGGAAGGTTTTTCTTGCCTTTAGTGGGTGATTCATGAATACCATGGCTGGATATGTACCCTGTGGGTCTGTATGTGGCAGGTTGTGACAGCCTGTAAGTTTGTTATAGCTTAGCATAACTTTCTCTTAGCTGCACATACCTAATACGAGGAACAGTAGCTCCTAATACGACGTGCATGTCACATGGGATCCTGGTGACGCCCACATTGAGCAGTTAGTCTATTTGAGTCAGTCTTAAATCCCCCGCAAAGTCCTGCTCCAACGTTTTCCGTGAGCAATTCTGTGCGCATTTGTGGTTTGCATCACCACTCTTGTTTTGAGCTCTGCGTTTGAATTGAGCTTTTTATCTGCCTTTTTATTGTGCATGCTGGGTGCTGTCACTGATCTGGAACCTGAGCCTTATCTGACTGATGTACTGTTTCCTGGACTGATTTTGATTATGAAACTGTGACCTACTATAGCCCACCGTGACCTGTAGTGACCCATGTTTAATGCACTATGCAAGTTTTGGCATTTACTGTTCCCGAAAAGACAAAGATTGTTGTGGGCAACAGTGTGTCTTTAATAGAGGCTTACAAAAATAAAACAGTTGAACATTTTACCAGACACATGGTCATATCCAACATATATAACCATCTTATCTTCAGAACAGGTAAACATGTGTGTGGCTGATTTCTCAAATCTCTGATTTCTTTGATTTCTATATCTAGCTAGCTGTCTTCAATATCGACATTTACCAATCATCAATATACTATTCTTTCTTTAAAACCTTTATATATATATATATATATATATATATATATATATATATATATATATATATATATATATATATATATAGTATTTACAAAGACATTACAAATTGCATATAAAAGTTGTATATAAAAGAAACAAATCCAAGGAACCAAACAGAAGAATAATAATAAATCCTTCATCTATATTTGTAAAAGAACTGTGTCTTTTGGTAAACATTGAGAACGTTTCTTGTGAATCAACAAAAATTGCAAAAAGGAAAAAGGGATAAAAATGCCCTTTAATTACACAGATATTTGCATCCTGATTAACCCAGTTAAGCTACAAATACTGCTCTACAAAACCTAACAGACAGACACAGTGAAGTGCAGTTAGTGAAGGAGGCTGAACTGTAGCAGCTTTAGCACTCACTGAGCCCACCAGAGCCCATCTGACCAGAGTCTGAAATATTTGCCTGTGGGCTCAGCATTTAAAAAAACTGGTGGTGATGTCAGCTGGTGGTGATGTGAGATGGTGGTGATGTCAGGTGGTGGTGATGTCTATCAGTAAAGGCTTCATTACTAAATCTGCATTCTTCATGCAATACATTATTATCTTGCATATATATCAAAATTTCAGAAACCATCAAAGGCGAAAGACTACAACTACCCTGAAATACAGTTTATACTTCAACCTCAGCATTCACAACAGTGACCCCCATGAACCCAGTAGATAAGGTAGCCCGTCTTGGCACAGAATCTAGTGAGTTCTAAAGAACTCCTTACTTATTACAGCAGAACTCTCAGAAGCAAGTGAACATGTTTGGAATAATCCATCAATATTTCCCAAGGCAACTGAATCAGGCAACAAGAAACTACAGCTCAATACAGTAAAATACTAGGATACATGTACCAAGTGCGCAACCACCATCAGGTCATTTGGATTACCTTCACATTGAGAATAAGGCCACTCTGAAGGACATGAAAAAAGTGACATCACAGGAATGCAGGCATCTATAAAAGTTGATAAAACTCAACTGGATCTGATGTTTAATCAGTAATGTCTATCCAAATTGTTATTGCGTTCATTACACCAAAACACCGATTAGACTGATGAAAACACAGCTGCACTCCTGCCTGTACCAGGGAGGGCTGCGCCCTTTATTGCGTTTCTACGTGGCGATGGAGGAATCTCCACGCACAGAGAGGAGGACGCCGCCTTTGGCCTTACCCCTCCCCTGAGAATCCACCTTGACATTGCCAACGTTTACTGAGACATTCGGGGAAGCCCTCACCAGAAACACCTGCCCACAGACTCCACATGTCCGCAGCCTGAGCTCCTCTGCTCGGCCTGTTCTGCATTCACCTCATTTGACACTGGTTTTGATTAGAAGGAGGCATTTCTACAAACCTATGAAGTACTCTGTCAATCTAGCAGCGTGGGTGGCGCATGAATGTTAAGTACGGGCTTCCTGTGGTCAGTGTGTTCATCTCGTCCTGTCAGAGGTCAGAATACCTTAATATGGACTGCACCTTTAAGGAAAAGATTCTCATGTTAAATGTCTAGTTCAGCAGAGCTGCAGGTGGTCCCTGCAGTTCCCTTAGCCACCTTCAGGTGTCAAAACTTCATCTCAGCTACAAAAAAACAAAAACAAACTTCACCTCAACTATAAAAAACTCTTCTTAGCTTCATCTATTGGTTTGTTCTTTGTACATATATGGTAATCGTACCCTGTCACTCTGGCCTTCTGGAAACACTACACGTCTGAAAGCTAAACGCTCCCTTAAGTCTGTGCCACGTCACGGCCACTGCCATTCTCTCATTCAGTCGTGGTGTAGTGTTCAGTGAGAGCATGTGATGTTCTTATTTGTGTGCGTGTTGTGTCTTCAGAGCACTGTGTTGATGTGTTTTTGGTATGTTTTTGAAGGGTGTGTATAATATTATCCGTGCGAGTGTGTTTGCCATGTTTGGCATGCTGATGCACGCGTACGTGAGTGTTGTCTGTGTGTGTGTGGTGTGAGGGCGTGTGGTTCGAGCATGCCTGGAGCGAGCGTGTCAGGTGGGTGGGTGTTTGGTATGAGGCATTCTGTGTGTGTGGCAGGAGAGTGTCAGAAGCTGGATTCAGGCACGATTCTCCTCCTGCCCAGGGAGGCGCTGCTGCTGTAGCGTGCTCCCTGCAGGGCTGCGGAGGGACTCCTCCCTGCGCCCACACTCTGGGGCGGCAGCCCGGAGACGCCAGAGCGCCGCAGGTCGCCCTCTGCCCTGTGGGGGATGCTGGAGGAGCTCTGGGAGCGTTTTATATTGCCAGCTCGGCCCCCAACCACCCTGCCATTGGTCGGCTCCGCCCTTGGACAGGTCTCGGTTCGAGCCATGCCGTTAGTCCTCTTGGAGGCCCGGGGCAGACTCCTGGCCCTGCGGGCCGCGTCCGGGCCTGGCTCGCCTTGGCCTGACACCCGGGCCTCGTCTCTCCTGACGAAGCCACCCCTCAGGTACACCGCAATGCTGTCCTGAGCCTTCGGGTCGTCCCCACTGCTCTCTACCTGGTCCAAAGCCGCCCAGCCGTTCCTAAGACCCGGGACACCTGGGCCGGAACTCCGCTGGTCCGGTTTGGGTTTCCTGGTGCTCCCTCGGGGAAGGCTTCCACTGCCACTGCCCCTCTGAGTCATGGCCGGCTCAGACGCGGGACGCCGCTGGCCCTCGGCGACCTGCGGGGGGTCGGGGTGCCCGACGCTTCCCGAGATGGTTGCTTTCTGACCCTCTGGGGCTTCCTTATTCAAAGATGATGTCATCAAAGTGATGATGTTGTCATTTGTGCACCGGGGCCTCCTGCCTGACTCCAGGTACTCCACCAGCTGGGCAGGGGCAGGAGTAGCAGCCGGAGCAGGGGCGGGGGCGGGGGCAGGAGGAGCAGGTTTGTGGCGGCTTTTGAAGCTGAAGCTCCACTTCAGGGGCAGAACTTTCCTCAGAGTGTCTCTGGCTTTGGAGGGGCTTCTCACACTGGCGCTGCGGCCTTGCAGAACTCGCACCACGGGCCGCACGTCGAACCCTCCCAACGATACTGCCAGACATGAGACCATTTAGAGCCAATCACACACACGCACGCACACACATACACAGGCAAAACAGATAACACAACATTTACACACAAAACAGGTAACACAACACTAATACACATACAAAACAGATAACAACACTAACACATACACACAAAATAGGTAGAACAACACAAATACACATACTCACACTGATATTGTACATTTTTACTAAAACTGATTAGCACATGGCAAAATCCCAACATAATGTTATAGCCAGAGTGCTGGTCTGTCCGTCAGGGCAGAACAGCTGGGAATTTTCCAAAGGCTGCAACGGAAAATCCCAAAGCTTACCGCTGTCGTTCCTCGGAGCGTCCTCGTAGAAGATGGGCAGCTCGGGCAAGTTGGGGATCGGTGAGGGGTAGGAGGAGGAGATGTGAGACGCCATGCTGCCTCTCTTACTGTCCTCGGTCAGGCGCACGAGCCAGTGCTCCGACATGGACGAGCTGATCGAACCTGCACACGTTTTGACAGTACAGCCTCAGTATGATCTCAGCATGGTCTTGGTAGTCCCAGTACAGTCTCAGTATGATCTCAGCATGGTCTTGGTAGTCCCAGTACAGTCTCAGTATGATCTCAGCATGGTCTCAGTAGTCCCAGTACAGTCTCAGTATGATCTCAGTACTGTCTCAGTACGGTCTCAGTTCAGTAGAGTGGCAGAAGGATAACAAGGATGAGAGTTTTAGCATGGGGGGTAATGTTGACTATTCCTTACTTGTACTTTTCATATTACTTCTCAACATACTGAATAATTCATTGCAGTTAATAAAAAATATTATAAATTAATAATATGTGATAATAATATGCACTGTATATATAAATGTGTGGTTCTTTGGCTGACAGTAGCAGCAGGTTAAACGAAGCACCTTTATGGTAGTGCCCTGGGACTCTGACTGTATTATTATACTGCATTTGGCAGATAGTATTACCAAGAGTAACATACGATTGTAAAGTTACAGAGGCAAATCTAGTGTTGGGAGTCTAGTGTTAGGAGTGTAGTTCAGGGACTCTTAATGGTGCATTTGCCCAGACAGGGGGCAGAACCCAAGTCCCCCACACAGGCAACAACATTATTGCCTACTGCACGGTACCTTATAATGTGTTGTGATATGTTGTGTGTGGTGTGGTGTATTACTTTGTGACATGGTGTGGTGTATTCTGCTGTGTTGGGTGATGGTGTGTTATACTGTGTTGTGATATGTTGTGCAGTTTTGCTTTAAGGTGTGTTGTATTGTGGTTTTTTTCGTGTTGTGTGGTCTGCTGTGTTTTGTTGTGTTACATTGTGTGGTTGTGTGTTTGTTGTGATGTGTTATGTTGTGCTGTGTTGTGTGATGGTCTGTTGTGTTGTGTTAAGTGGTGGTCTGATGTGTTGTGTTGTGTTGTGTTTGGATCTCTGTTGTGCAGTGTTGTGTTGTATTATGTTATGCTGTGTGATGGTCTGTTGTGTTATGCTGTGTTGTTATGCTGTGATGCATCGTGTTATGTTGTGTGATAGTCTATTGTGTTACACCGCGTCGTGCTGTGCTGTGTGATGGTCTGTTGCGTTGTGTTATGCTGTGTGATGGTTTGTTGTGTAGTGTTGTTCTGTGCTGTGCTGTACTGTCCTGTTGTGTTGTGTTGTGCTGTGCTGTTCACCTGAGTCGGTTTACTGCCTAACTGTCCTTGTTATTTGTACCCTGTGTTTTGTCTTCTAGGTTGTCGGTTATTTTGGTAAGTCTGGTTTGTCCGTCGTGTCAGTATAACGCCTGCTATTACTGTCGTCACCCTTGCCTTGTCGTCTGCCTCGTTCATGTGTTACCTCGCCTCTGTGTTTTCCCCTTTGCCTCTGCTGATTTTGCCCTCCGTGATTGTTTCCCTCATTTAATAAACTGCCTCCCTGCGCATGTATTCTGCCTCTCGCGTGTTCCTAAAGGAAGTCGTTACAGCTGTGTTGTGCTGTACTGTGCTGTTGTGCTGTCTGACCCCTGAGAGAGCTGCTGGCAGACCAGGGAGGGATGGCATTCCGTCGTTGGTAGAACAGGATGTAGGCGCCCCGTGTGCACAACTCCTCCTCCGGCACCAGATCCACGCTGCTGTCGTCATAACTGTACCACTGACCATCCACAGAATTCCTGCAGTACGCTGTGGACACACACACACACACACACACACACACACACACACACACACACACACACACACACACATATATATAAAATGTATAAGCATAGCACACCACCCACAGTGACTCTCGGTAAAAACACTGCCAATTTACCTGCTTTTGAGGCATCACACAAACTATCACCCATGTGCTCAGGTCAGGTCATTATTAACATAATTCCCACGCTTTGTCCTCGTCACAGAAACATGCGTAGTTTTAAAACAGCAAGCGTGCAAGCCTCAGAAGGAGCTGCTCTTTGGCACTGCTGATGGAGATGTGTGTGAGGTGGTGGAGGTGCATCTACACTACTTCACCTCCACCTCAGCACACTCCAGCCATTCTGAGTGCAGTGGAAAGCAGTCATCTGCATCCAGTCTGTCGTGTTTACCTGTGTAGTGTCCTCCATGCATGCCCCCGTGGTGGTTACACACCGCGTACAGGTCATACAGGAAGTCTGTGTCTCCGTGTTCCCAGGCGGCGGGCCAGGGGTCCAGGCTGTGCTGGCTGCTGTGAGCGCGTTTGGCCACATGGGGTGCCATATCGAGGCCGTGTGGCGGGAAGCGCACCAGCGTGGACAGTTTGTTCCTCCTGTCGGCCACCTGGCGAAAACGCTTCAAGTGTAGGATGAGGATGTCGGGCAGAGTCCACAGACTCAGCTTCAGCACGCCCTGCTGGAGCTGCTTACAGTGGGGGCAGCGCCATGCATCGTCTGGAGCTAGCTGCACACGCATGCGCAGGCACGCACGCACACGCACACATCCACGGATATACCCACTCATTTAAGTTAAGTGTCCTACACATCTGAACAAGCACAGAGGTCATTACCTTTGAGTATTTCAAATATATAACACAGAAGCTGAGACTGCAGATATTTAACGGGAGGTGAGTGTGTAGTTTTGTAATGTAAAAGGAAGAGTAGTCTAGGTGTGTAACGGTAGAGGAGTGTGTAGGTGTGTAATGTAACGGCAGAGGAGTGTGTAGGTGTGTAACGGAAGAGGAGTGTAGGATCCTGGATGTAGCTCAGATTAGGAGAAATACAGAATATATGAGGGTTAGGGTAGAGCCTGCCAGTTGAGTCAGACTGCAGACTGCACTGTGTGTGTGTGTGTGTTTGTGTGTGTGTGTATGTGTGCGTGTGTGTGTACCTGCTCCTCTTTGGTGTAGAGCTGAAAACACTCGTTCAGGGTGCAGCTGTGCTGTTGCAGGTGGTTGTGCTGCTGCTGTCGAACACTGTCTGCATCCTTCACCACCTCCTCCTGAATGCTGCCAAACAACCTACACACACACACACACACACACAAACACACGCCCACATGATTCCTGGTCTACACCTCCAGTGGATACAGCTGGGGAAGAGAGAGAAAGAGAGAGAGAGAGAGAGAGAGAGAGAGAGAGAGAGAGGCCGCCTCTCACCGCTCTTTGACTTTGGAGTCCCATTCGATGACAAGTTTTATGTGCAGAGAGCCCCCAGGTCCACACAGCCTCAGCGCCCTGGAACAGGAAAAGAGCCCGCGGGCGGTCAGCCTGGGCGGAGCCGGAGAACCCCGCCTCGCTCCCCTCTGCCTCGACTCCTGGAGAACCCCGCCTCACTTTTGAGGCGTGCATGCTCGCTGTGTCCACTGGGTGTCATTCTGCGATCAGAGGTACTATGTCTGTGGCCAGTGGAGGCAGAGGGGCTGGCCCCAGAAAGAGGGCAGTGTCTGTGGGTCAGGTGACTTCTGTGAGGGTACGTGACACAGGCTATGGGTCACGACACAGGGCTTCCATCTCCTCCAGGATATTAGGACTGGATCTCCAAAACAACACCCAGTACGACTTTCACGGGCTGACAGATTTGAATCACCACACACTTCAAGAACAGCTTTTCACATGCTGAATAACTACCTCTACCAGAGAGACAAAAAAATGAGAGAGATGGAGAGAGGGAAAGAGAGAGGGGGGAAAGAGGGAGGGAAAGAGAGAGGGGGGAAAGAGGGAGGGAAAGAGAGAGAGAGAGAGAGAGAAGTAGGATTTGTCTGTACAAAGGCCATTTCTTCCATAAAGTGCTATTTGAAATCCCAAAATAGCCATTATAGTAGAAATGATAATTACAGCTCTGGGGTCTGTAGTCGGTAACATGTTATCAGTGTATTGTGGCTGGGAGCAGAGAAAGCTAAGAAAACAGACACACACACATATGCACACACACACACACACACACACACTCACACACAGTTGCGGTTGCCATGGAAGAGAACAGACACCATAACGCACGAGACAAAGGAAAGCTGCATTTATTTTGGCTTCTGGAGCGTGACAAACATTGGGACACACGTGTTCAAACACGCGTGTCAGAATGGCAGAACGCAGCAGTGATTGTATTGTGGTGACACGGATGATAGGTCTGCCTGTAAATATGCTACTAATCTCCACTGATATGAGCTGTAGCCCCTCCCTCTGGGAGGGCTTGGGCGGAGTCTCACCTGTCCACAGCTGGGTGGCAGAGTGGCATGTTGTCGTGAGGAGACAGATAACTGCAGGATGCCGATCCCCCAACCACGCGTATCCGGAAGAGCACGCCTGCGTTCTGAGGACACACACACACGCACGCACACACACGCACGAAGCATAAACAACTTTGAATTTATGCATGCAAAATAAATGGCACCCCAGTTCTTCATATGCGGTGCTGTTTGCCGTGGTGTTCATTCCCCAGCCCGTGGTGTTCGTTCCCCAGCCCGTGGTGTTCGTTTCTGACACACATAGGCCCCTACAGTTTTTTTTCTACAGATTGAAGTTCGTCTTCCTGTGGCGCACAGTGGGGAATCAGACCTCTGGAGTAACAGTAAGGGGGAGCACCAGCTGAGCACAAAGGGGTATTAACAAGCCCTCCAACGAGGAGGCGAGGGGCGAAGCTTTTCTGTGTGACGCTGGGGATGTACTTTCCAGAACACTGGACACTGCCCCGTCTGGGTAGAACCCTCCACTAACCACCGGCTTGGTCCGCGTGGCAGAGACCTCACAACCTCATGGTGGTGCCGAACTGAGCTCACATGGGCAGGGTTGCTGTGGGGCAGGGCTCCCGGTTCCCATGACTTTGGGAGGACATTGTTTTGGGGGGCATGGCTTAATATGGACTACAGCACTGGCATAAGCCTGGTTCAGGAGTGAAAGAGAGAGAGTTTCCCTAGAAACCAAACCGTGTTTTCCCCTTTGTTGTGGTTACTGAATCTGTCTGACGAATGCAAGCTAACACTGATAACATAACATGTTGCAGGTGAGCTGCAACAGCCAAAGAAGCATGACATTGTAATAACATCCATATGGAATTGGGAGCAATGCAAAGTTACAGTCTGAAACCATTATGCTATGCAGTGTAGCATGCAATGTTTGGGCTACAGTAAATAGTTAATCAAGGCATTTACATTTCGATTTTTACATTCAAGTGTGTGTGTGTGTGTGTGTGTGTGTGTGTGTGTGTGTGCGTGTGCGTGCGCGCGTGCGTGCATGTGTATGTGTGTGTGTGTATGTTTGCGGTTGGCTCTAAATCCTCTCGTGTGTGTGTATGTACACCTGTGCCGGAGTTCCACTAAGCATCAAGTAGTAGAGTTTGCTGAGAATACTCTGCTGAAGCTCCGCCCACGACACCCCCCTTACCTCCTGTATTAAGAAAGGAGGGCCAAACCTGAGAGAGAGAGAGAGAGAGAGAGAGAGAGAGAGAGAGAGAGAGAGAGAGAGAGAGAGAGACAGAGAGAGATGGTGGAGGACAGGGGAGGGAAGAAGAGAGTTAGTTATTCCACATCTAATCTGTTATCCTTAAAGTCTTTCCTTTTTTCACTTAAACCAATAATCTCAATATAATCCCACATATCAGACATATAGTATAATCTGGCCCATCTATATGACCATTTCTTTCTCTTGTTCTGTACACTGGCTTTCTTCTTTCAGAGAGAATTCCACATGAAACAGGGACCGGGCACCAGTCTTACAGCACGACGTCACGTCGGCTCGCTTATTAAAACAGAAACAAAACCGAAACAAAAACAGGAAGAACAAGGACAAACTATACTAGAGTAAACAATGTGTGAAAAACACAGGATCAAACACCGACAAACACTGCTGACAACACAGGTACATAAAAGGGCTGCGACAAGGAACAGGTGATCGGAAGAGTAACTAACAGGATGGGGGTGTGGTAATGAGGGAAGACACACACACACAGAAACGACATTACAAACACAAAGGCCATGTGGGCTCCGGGGGAGGAGTTGATGAGGGGGCATCACACACCACATTCTCTCACATCTCTCTCTGTGCATCCTGACATGTCTAGGAGCTTCAGAGGAGCACCAGCCGTCTGTCTCAGAGAAACGTTTCCGCAGGGCTTCTGGAACGGAGCATTTCTGAATCACAGGTGCATCCTCGATCGGCCGTGTTCCTCTGCGACCGACCAAAGGTGTGTGTACAACAAAGTCTGGGACAAGCGACGTTCAAGGTCTGCCATGTCTTTAGTGAGCTGTGCCTGTGAACAGGCGTGTGTGTGCGCTGTAACAGCTTTTGGGTTTTGTGTGTGTGTGTGCTGTGTTGGTGAGCACATTCTGAACCATCACCTAGTCACATGCTGTCCACTGCCTGCAGTGTTACAGATGAGCATGAGGACACTGGAGGATCCGCCCTGGTTCAGGAACTCAGATGACAGCGTCCCGGAGGCTAGTAACCTTTGACCTTCAGGCCCTGTGGTGTATGGAGAAGAGGGGAGGGAGTGATGGAACCCTGAAAGAGCAAACAGCAAATACACAAGACCCATGACTGTGTCGCCCAGCACGGAGGACGTGTGTGTCAGGGGGACGTTCTGCAGTGTGTCAGAAAAGGAGAACTCCAGGGTACATATCGAGGGGTTGGGGCAAATCTGGGCGGGAGTGCTGCAGCCTGTCTGAAACACAGACTTGTTGTTCACAAAGTGAGCAGGGTTGTGTCTGCAAGACAGTGGGGCGGCAGGTTTCCTTGGCAACGGTTACTGAGCGATGATCTCCGTTTTGAGTCAAAGGTGGATGTTTGGTCCTGCAGAGAGATTTATGACTGGCAACGCAGTACATGGCAGGCAGAACACACATATCTCACACACATCACACACACAGACGTGAGGCACAGAGAGGAGACGGGGCAGTAACTGCTGCCCCCTGGTGGTGAAATCCTTCCACAGACACATGACCTGCACTTTCCTGCCCAAGTAGGAGAGGCGCATTGGAGCAGGTTGGCTAGGGTGCCTAGCACTCCTCCACTGC
>NC_137499.1:22871990-22999490 GCF_041902795.1 Electrophorus electricus
ATCATCTTAAGTGGATAAGAGAGGACCATAAACAAAGAGCTTTGTGCGGCGAGTAGAGATGTTTCCGAACCGATAGCCAGTAGCAGAATCAGGCCGATAACGGCAGAAAATGCCGGGTCCAATTAACAGTTGTTTAACAGTCGCAAACTTAAGAAGCGTGCTGAGAGCCACAGCCTGTTCAGAGGCTGCAGTCAGGTCTGCAGGTCAGAGTCTGATTGGCTGGTGCAGAAACAGACCCAGCAGTGCCGCGCAGGATAAGTGCTGAAGCTGGCCGATAGTCAGATCAGAGGTTTGACTAACAAAACATTCACTGCAAATAAAAGAGAAAACATCCTTCATATCAGAAGAAGCTGTCCTGTGTTGTCCTGTGTTGTCTGACAAATGACTGGAGCAACCCTCAACCAGACTAAATATTACCCCTCCTAGCTTGTGTAAAGATATAGTCAGCGTTCTCTAATGTTCAGTCTGTTTTTCTCCACACACACACACACACACACACACACACAGCAGAAGCCCTCTTCGTCGTATTTGGACAGACTGTGTGTTGTCTTCTAGCATGTTGATGGCCCTGCTGTAAATAAGCTCATCTGCTGTCATCTTAATGAGCCACAGTTACTCCAGTAAAGAGGGCCTCACTTCACACACACACACACACACACACGAGCCTGCGCTCTGCCCCGACACCATCTGTGAAAGAACATTCTGGAGCTTTCTCATTTTCTCATGTATAGCAGACACACTTCTATGAGCATCGGTCCGTGTGAAAAGGGCTAAAACTAGCACAGGATGGAGGGATGAGATGACTCAGCTCAGGACAGCGTGGGACTCACGATTCCTCCCTCCATGGCACTCCGAGATGCTACTGTGCTGAAGTCAGAGGATGTGTGTGTGTGTGTGTGTGTGTGCATGCATATCTGACCTGTACTGCGCCTGGAAGTGGTCCTGGACAAAGCTGTGCCTGGTGCCGGCTGGTCTTGCCTCTGCTGGACCCTGCAGCACACACAGCTCGGGTTACACACACACCTGACAAAGCCTTCAGCGTCGATCTCATCCAATCACTACCACCTCTGTGTGTGCTCTTGCCACATGATACATCCACATTTCCCAAAAGTACCAAAGCAATGCGAAACAAAGAATGCCGTGAGGCCCTACTCAGAGGCTAGCAACTGTAACTAGTGTGTTATGGGCTCTCTCAGAGTCTCTGGACTCTCTGGAGCAAAATAAAATGAAATCTTGTGTCAGGAACTGTTTTTTTTTAGCATAACTAAAGTATAAAGAAATACACGAGAAGAGGAAAAGATGAGTCAAAGCTCCTTACTGCCGTAAACACAAAGCGCAATGAAATTGTTCATGTAATTCCTTCAGACTTCAGCAGCAGCACAGAGACACTACAACACAGAGACACTACAATACAGACACTACAACACAGAGACACTACAACAGACACAATACAACACAGAGACACTACAACACAGAGACACTACAATACAGACACTACAACACAGAGACACTACAATACAGACACTACAACACAGAGACACTACAACACAGCAGTGCCAACACTAAACAGCATTACCACAAGACAGCACTGTTTCAAATACACATAGAAACTGTATGCAGGTAAGCACAATCAATAAAGTGATAAATATCAATAAAGTGATAAATATCAATAAAGTGACTGCATATACAGACTGAAACAATATAAGCACTGTTACATGGATGGCAGGCTAGCAGTACACTGACAGAGGAAAGCTCACGTTCACATACGGTATGAAATCCCTCTTATGGTCTGGAGATCCTTGCATGCTCTGAACCTTTCTGCTCTTCTTCATGCGTCTTTACGCTCTCTCTTGCTGTGTTCCTCTGCGTCTCTGCTCTCTGTCCTACGGGCTACAGACCTTCAGACGTAACAGGCCCTGAACCCTTCACACCTCCGCTGTTGTACCTTTATTCTAGAGCTACTCATTAATTATCTCTGTTTATACTATAGTTCCTTCTTAAATGTAATTTTATCCTATAATGGGTTTTTTTTAACATCTACTTTAATTTCTCTTTTGAATTTTTAATGTTTAATTGTCTTATATATTTGTATATATTTGCATTAGTTTAGATTTTGATGTTATATCTGTGTGTACAGTGTATGCTGGGTATCCTGAAAAGTGCTTATAAATAAAATTCTATGATTATTATTATTCTTATTATTATTATGACAATCCAGGGAGAGAGGCCCGTATCCAGGGAGAGAGGCCCGTATCCAGGGAGAGAGGCACGTATCCAGGGAGAGAGGCCCGTATCCAGGGAGAAAAGCCTGTATCCAGGGAGAAGCCCTGTTTTTTGTCCAGGTGTGGCAATACACGTGTTGTGAAGTACAAGGTACATGGCATCTTCTGTAGCCCTGTTTTGGTAGTAAACAAATTGTGGGGGATGGGGTGGGGTGGTGGTCCACTGTATTTGGGGTGATAGTGTAAATTTATCCCAGTGCAAGACTTTCAAAGCACTTCACTGCAATGGGGGTGAGTGCATCTGGCCTGCCGTCGTTAAGGAGCTGCACTTGGGCTTCTCTGGCACAGGAATGATGGCTTCAAGGCCCTTAAAGCGCGCGGGCACTGCTTGGCAGATTAAAGATGTCTGAAACTGTACGCTAGCTGGTCACTGCCAGCCTTTAGCACATGGCATGAAACTCCAACTTGGGCAGAGACTTTGCTCCAGAGCAGAGGAGGTGCTGCTGAGTGCAAAAGTAGCATAAAAAACAACAAGCCAAGCTTGTTGAGAAGCCCTGGTTGCCATGGCACCGGTTGCCTGGGACCTCTACGTCTTGTAAAGAGCTATGCCTCGATGGGAACATCTTCTAAAAGCAAAAATGAACACCAACTATCAATTCCCATCAGGTCTAAATGCAGACAGCCACTGGCCCCTAAAATGGGTTTAGTCCTCTGTTTATAAGAATAAAACTCCTGTCATTCAGCACTCTGATACCAAAAAAACAAGCAAACAAACAAAAAAACAGCCGACTCATAAAATGTTCACCTGCTCCAGGACTCCGAGCCCTGCCCGGAATAGAACTCATCTATTTTGGCCTGGTTTTCCTCATTTATAGGAACATAAACTTTTATGGTTTCTATTCCCGGGGACTGGTAGTCTGGGTGTAGACACTCCCCATTCCACTCGTGCGTTTATCACTTCCCGTGGTCACGCGTGGCAACTGTTCGGGTGTTTACAGGAACCCGATGCTTCACCACGGAGACGAGAGATGATGGTGTGAAGAGGCTGCGATGGAGCATGCCAAACAGGACGAAACCTGAGCACCTGTGAGCGTGACGCCCCAAAACGTCAGTTTAGCAGAGAAATCTGTGTCCCAAAGCAGACACTGATATCTCTCGGCCTGTCTCTCCTGTCCTTTGTGTTTCTTACAACCTTAAAACCGTGCAAGAAAAAAACACCCCTTTCAGATGTCCTTGAAGAACTGAATGAACGCCACGTCTGAACACCCAGATCTAGTGCCACCAGAGCCAGTACGACTACAGGACTAAACACGTCCACGACCTTGAAAATTCTGAGTAAACACTGTGAGCTGTCGGTAAAGAGGAAAGACACAGAGCTTGTTTATGGGCAAAACCACGGAGATCTGAGCAGAGTATTAAACCAGAAGATGGGTTACGTGCGTAACACTCCCAGTCCCATCTTAGCATTCCAGTGGCATGGTAACCTGTGGCTGGTCCTGGATACCATGCGCACGGATGCAGGGTGAATGCGGGTGAGTTGTGGGTACTTCCTCCGGGAGCATGGCGACAGCTTGTGTGCAGCGGGAGAGCGGCTGGGTGTGAAGCAGCATGGCAGGGCTCTCTGGAGAGACGCCAATACACGCAGCAATGTTGCCGAGTCACGTTCCCATACAACAACGCTGACTCCTTCACGCTACCCTCAGCGTGACCGACACGTTTGGGGGCGACGGGGGGTTGTTAGAGAGGAAACAGAGGGAGGGAAGGAGGGAAACAGACAGTGCGGGGTGGGGGTGGGGGTGGGGGGGGGTCAGAGAAAGGGCAGCAGAGTCCTCTCCAGAGACAGTAGCGACAGAAGGAGAGCGAGAGGAGGTGGAGAGAGAGAACAACCGGATCTTTTCATCACTGCGAGAGCTCCAGAGCCTTGAGCCTTGGACCCTTGACCAAAACCTTCTCTACAGGACGGTAAGGTCAGGGCATCTCTGTCTCTCTGTCTCTGTAATGCAGAAGCAGGAACGCCGATCGACTGTCTTACTTTCCGCACCAGAGCCAAAAATAGACCAGCGTGGCTGGCAGGAACAGTAGGCGGCAGGCCCTGCTGCAGTTTCCGCGGATCAAAGCCCCGCCCCCTCCATGCGGAACAGTCGTGTTCCCGCCACGTTCCCATGGCATTCCTGTCGCGTTCCCGTCGCTCAGCTGCTGCTGGTTAACTGGTCCTTCATTACTGAGGCTTACTGTTGCCATCCCACAGGTCTCCACCAGGGGGAGGGCGCTGCCCGTGGGTTATTTTGCTGTGTCGCACCGATATCCCGGGGCAGCTCAGTCCCACTGCAGCGTTAGAGATGTGACGAAAGTGGATGTGGAGGAGAGCGGGCAGAGAAGCGGGTGGATATGGAGTAGAGGGTGGATGAAGCACTAGCCATGCAGCAGCGCAGTGCTGAGTCATACTTGGTACACACGGCGGTTTGTGATTCAACCCCCTCCACACAGTGTTGACGGCTTCACCCTCCTGGGACATGTTTGGCCCACACGGCTGGACTCGACGTAGCTACACACTTCGACTCCGCGGGAGCCTTGTGCTGAGCGCTTGCTCTCCCTCCCTCCCCCTCTGTGCCCAGTTCAGGGTCTCACTGCTCCCGGTTGTTTCTGCCTCTCTGCCTGTCCCACTGTGTATCTTTCTCCGCTCTTTCTCACGGTCATCACTGATGACCATGTCCTGCATCCTCCAACCCTGAGGACTGTAGAGTCTGATCACGTCTTCATTATAGCCAATCAGCACGGGATCCTGCACGTAATGCAGTGAAGATCTTTGTCAATTCAATCATAGTCAGAGGGAGAGAGAAAGAGAGAGGGAGGGAGAGAGAAAGAGAGAGGGAGGGAGAGAGAGAGAATGAGAGGGCGGTCACGTCTCACTTTTTTTTAGCATGCCTTTATCCAGGTGAGCGGGCCCAGGTTGTTACCTGACAATAACAAATCTCGGCTGACAGCCAGACTCCACAGCAGAGTCACACTGTCCCTCTAACAAACTCCAGAGTGCTGGAGTCTATTAACTGGATAAACTCGTCACTGGATAGGCTCTTCACTGGATAAACTCTTCACTGGATAGGCTCTTCACTGGATAAACTTGTCACTGGATAGGCTCTTCACTGGATAAACTCTTCACTGGATAAACTCTTCACTGGATAGGCTCTTCACTGGATAGGCTCTTCACTGGATAGGCTGAAGGAACACATCACTGCTTCAACACTGAGCTCTAATGTCTACTGGCATTCCTGCTGTTACTATGGGCGACTCAGCCAGGGAGTCCATCAGCTATAAGGATGAACAGATAAGGTGGACTGTCCTCTATTACCATATTAACACGGATTTTTGAAGGCATAGAACACTAAAGCCTGGAATAAACAAGACACAGAGACACACACACACAGAGAAAAAGAGAGAGAAACATACAGAAAGAGAGAGAGAGAAAGAGAGAAACACACACAAAGAGAGATAGAAACAGAGAAACACAGAGACAGAGAGAGAGAGAGAGAGAGAGAGAGAGAGAGAGAGAGAGAGAGAGAGAGAAAAACACAAGCACACATTTACAAGGAATAATACCCTACTGCTTAGTACCAGGCAGTGAGAATCCGCTTCTTACTCTGCAGGGAGTCTAATGTTACACACGCACACACCCACCCATACACACACACACACACACACACACACACACACCCATACACACACACACACACACACACACACACGCACACACCCACCCATACACACACACACACACACACACACACACACACACGCACACACACACCCATACACACACACACACACACACACATGCACACACACACCCATACACACACACACACACACACACACACACACACACGCACACACACACACACACACACACACACGCACACACACACCCATACACACACACACACACACACACACACACACACACACGCGCACACACACACACACACACACGCGCACACACACACACACCAATAAGGAGCTGTCTCTAACAGCAGCTCTCTCTGCAGGGCTGTGGCTGGGAGGGACTGGGATTACCTTCTGTGCTGCAGCATTTAGTGCAGTGAGAACTTCAGTCAGGATGTACACTGAGACGGGCAACCCGCACATGCACTGATATAGTAGGAAATGTGGAGGCAGTAATTAATACAAACAATCCCACCATTAGACACCCACACGCACGCGCACACACCCACACACACACACACACAGACACGCAGACACCCACACACACACACGCACACACAGACACCCACACCCAGACATACACACACATACATACACACACACATACACATATACACACACATACACACATACATACACATACACACATACACACACACACAAATACACACACATAAATACACACACACACAATCCTCCAAATGCCCTGCCACTGTAGAGGCAAAGTTTCTATTAAAGGACAAAATACATCTGCTCAAAAACCCTCATAAACAAAAAGTGACATTCTGTAATTCCATGTCACATTTGTCTAATCGCCAGTTTTAAAAAAACCTTGATACACATTAATACAGGAATGGAGCAGAAGCTGCAAAGTGCCCTTCTAAGTACACTCCTAAGAGTACTTCTAAGTACATTCCTAAGTGTCCTTCTAAGTACACTTCTAAGTACAGTCTAAGTACAGTCTAAGTACATTCCTAAGTGCCTAAGGGCACTTCTAAGTCCTTTCCTGAGACCCCCCATCTAAAACCTCGCATAAGGGCTCTCCAAATGTGGTCAGCTGCTCCCCAGAGTCACAGCTGAAGCAGGGTTGTAGGTTTGGCTGGTGTATCTGTGCCATGCTGGTTCTGTCTCATGGTTTGTCTTTCCTGTGGTGTGCAGTGCAAATTTCACTTGCTCAGGTGATCTGTCACTGCTGCCCCAAGCTTCTCTGACGTCTCTCTCACTCCCTCGTTTCTTCTGTCTCTGCCTCTCCTGTCTGAATATTTTACATCTGCGCTCTCTCTCTCTCTCTCTCTCTCTCTCTCTCTCTCTCTCTCTCTCTCTCTCTCTCTCTCTCTTTCTCCTGTGTTGCAGTCAGGTTCTCAGTCTCTTTGGAAAGTGGCAAGATCAGAGCGAGAGCCGGTTCCTTCCTATGGACCTGAGCCACCTCTGCCCTGCTCAACTAGTCAGCCAGACAATGAAGGAAAATTCCACTTTCATACCTCTCTCTGGGGAATCTTGTGTTTCATAACAAGAAGACGTTAAGAAAAGACGCCTGTACTGTAATTAGACCCTAATTGAGGTGGCAGGCTATTGTGGAAAGAGCTCCCACCCGGGCAATGGGAGCAGCCAGCCGGCCCGCTGGGAGGGAGAGAGCTCTGGCTCTGAGCGCGAGGGCACCAGGAGAGCCCGGCTCTGCGTGCTGGATCTGCCCTGAAGCTGGCGCTGATCCAGGCTGTTGGCTCTGTCACCGCCTGCCCTCTGGCCACTCAAAACCCGCCACTTGCTTACTAGATCCACTGCCCACACACGTTCTTAAGGAAATCCTACCTGAAGTAATTGAACCTTCACTACATTTAATAATGTAAACTTGAACCTTGCCTATGTTCATAAATCATTCAAATTAGCAGTAATCAGACCACTTATCAAAAAATCTAACCTCGACCCATGTCAGCTGACAAACCTTCCATTTATTTTCAAGATCATAGAAAAAGCTGATTAGCACTATTTACAGTAGTTAATGACCGGTTGTTGGCTTCTGACCAGGTTTATGTCTCTTTGCTTATTCTGCTTGATCTGAGTACAGCATGCGACACTATAGATCACAAGATTTTACTAGATACACTCGAAAATGTTGTTGGGATTAGGGGAATAGCCCTTTCCTGGTTGAAATCTTATCTAGCCGTTCGGTACCAGTTTGTTAACGTAAATGGAGACTTCTCAGCAAACAACAAGGTTAGCTATGGTGTCCCACAAGGATCTGCTCTAGGGTCTTTGCTTTTTCTTTATATATGCTACCTCTAGGTGACATTAAACATAAACACTGTGCTAGCTTTCACTGCTACACTGATGATACTCAGCTATATGTATCAGCCCAGCCAGAGGACAAATATCACCTTAGTATTATTGAGGAATGCATAAAGCATGTCAAACACTGGATGTTGAGGAACTTTCTCTCACTTAATCCTGACAAAACAGAGGTGCTTCTATTAGGCCCAGGGACAGTGAGGTCCTCACTCTCTAATTACTCAATCAGCCTCAATGGTCTCCCAATCCCATCTTCTCTATCAGTTATTGAAACAGTTATTAGAAAAACAGTTATTATTATGGAACTGTTAAACAATTATTTTTTTGTCACTCCAGTTTGTTAGAGAGGGGCAGAGTGCTGATGTTCCAGGAGCCCTGCATTTCCTGCTGGCTCTTTCCTTTTAGCTGTGCTGCCATGTCTAGATCTGCCGGAGTCCATCATTGTACATTATAGTTCCCTAATGTACACACCCTCATACCTGGACATGCCTAATAATCTATTCTCTCTTTCTGCTGAGGTTCACCTCCCCCTGGTGTCATGATGTCACTGAGCCTCCACCCATCTCAGCTCCCACCACCCCTGATGCCCTCTGCTGTAGCCCACCACACCTCCACCCCAGACAACTACTCCTTCGTTGTCCTTAATGGACGTTCTCTTGCAGGATGAGTCTCAGACACATGCACACCATCGTGACAAGACTAGGATCTCTAGAAAGTTGGACTAGACATTAATGGCTTATTTATCATTTTATTATTATTTATTTATTTTTCTCTTAAAATTTTTATTATTGTGGTTGTCCGTTGTCAGCCAGAGGAGGATGGGCCCCCCTTTGAGTCTTGGTTCATCTCCAGGATTGTTCCTCATGCTCTAGGGAGTTTTTCCTTGCCACTGTCACCCTTGGTCTGCTCACTGGGGGCTTGGACTTGGACATTTGTAAAGCTGCTTTGTGACAACAACTGTGGTAAGAAGTGCTATATAAATAAATTTGACTTGATTTGATTTGAATTCTGGCTACAGACAAAAGCACTTTCGGTAAGGCACTGAGATAACAGCGCTGTTCCAAGAAGCAACATGTGAAGTCCTTCTTACTTATGGCCTTTAGCCTCATCAGCTCCTCGGTGCTGTGGTGGACTCGGCCTGGCTCAGTCAGAGTGGCATTACCCAGCAGAAACATGGGACTGCACCACACCCATTTACTGGTTAACAGCTCATTTTAGGTTTATAGCATTTCAAATACAGTCTTAAAGCCTTAGAAATCTACAATACCAGCTCACTCCTCAATGAGCTTCACTGCGACTCCAGGCAAAATGATTCTCTGATTTTCATTTGACATAACATCCTCCATTTATTTACCAATTTCAACGTCTCTGTCACAATATTTCCATCTTATTAGTTTTGTGTGTGTGTGTGTGTGTGTGTGTGTGTGTGTGTGTGTGTGTGTAAACTACCATGCCAGATTGAGGTGGAGATGGCAGAGAACAGTGTAACAGTGAGAGTACAGCGATCTCAGGTCCTGCTATCAGAATGCGCCCCTTAGCACCTGGAGTGAGGTCGAGTCAGACATGCCTTAGACCTCAGTGAGCATGTTCAGAAACGCACTGCAGCTCAATGGAGTTAAAAACAGCCACCGCTGAGAAATATGTCAGAAATACTTCATAAACACTTAAATATTTCATAAACATCATAACAGTGATGTTTGGAGTGTCTTCATGCTACGTAACAGTGGTTAGGCTGTCAGAGCACAATTCCCTGGGCCGCCTTACAGCTTGGTGAAGATGATGGCCATGCCAAGGAGGAAGGTCACGTACAGGAGCGAGCAGCTCTGTGTGGAGGGAGAGTTTCCAGCACCGCAGGCTCTTGGCAGGTCCGAAAGAACCTGCTGTCTCTATTTCTTTACCCACACCCCACCTGTCTGCCTGTGTCTGTGTTTCCCATGTTCGGTCTGTCTCGCTAGGTCTGTCTCGCTAGGTCTGTCTCTCCCTAGGTCTGTATCTCCCTCATCTCTGGTTTTATGGTATGTAAAATATTTCAGTAATGTTGTTCCTTTACTAATTGGATTGTACGCGTGGTTGGTCAGTGGCAGTGTGTTTACGGAGTAACCTAGTAACCTGTAAGCAGAACCCCTTAACATGACTACAGGCCCTACAAACCTATTGACCCCAATGACCGCAATGACCCTAATGTCCATAATGACCCTATTGAACATGGCATTCATAGATTTGCTGCAGGGTTCTTCTTCTGCTTGGTCTATTAGTGTGCACTATCCTCATGGAGGACACACACACACACACACCTCCCTTAGTTCACTACAATGTTGAGTAATATCTAAATGCTCCATGTACAATTACAATACATTCCAAATAGAATCCCATCCAATCCTACAGGAGCATGGAGGGGACACATTCCAGTATGGAAAGTGCCGTTAGACGTGTCCACGTTATTGCCACTACACTCACAGCTGAGCTCCAGCCAATGGGCACGCATGCACCATTGCTGAGAGAGACCTGTGACAGAGGAACACTTCCTGCCCCACTGCGAACAAGAGGCCACGCTCACCGACACAGCAGGTAGAGGCAGCGGCTGAGCACCCAGAAGGGAGTGAGGAGTCAGCATTTGAGACATGAGCTCCAGCAGAGCCTTTGATTACCCCCCCACCTTATCCCACCACCCACTACTGCCCCCCCTCCACACAGCCCAAATTACCCCAGCTAAGCAGTCCACTATTACCAGCATTTCTCTCCCTGCCTGCACGGAGGGCAGGAAGGTGACCCGGGATCAACAGCCTCTGAAATGCGTGGTCAGAGAGACAGCTCTGTTGTCTGCCTATGTCAGGGATCTGTGAGAAAGGGCAAACTGACAAGGTATTTGGTATCTCTCAGTATAGAACAGTGCAAAATGGTCTCTATCCAACTGTCTCTCAGTAATAAAGCATTTTGATAGGCTCACAAAATCTGAGGTATCTCAGCAGTTTAAGAACCTTAAGAATTACAGACCAACTAAAAAGTTGGAAAAGTCCAAACCAGACATAGAGTAGCAACTATTTTGATAAGCTGTGCTGTTTTAGCTAACTTATCCAACAATGACAAAAGAATTTAGTGCAGCGTCACAACACTAACAGAACATCTCTGTTGCGCAGCACCACACAACATTATCAAAATGAAACTGTCACTGTTAACATTCTTTCACTGGTTTGAAACATCCAGCCTTATTATCTCAAAACCACATTAGAAAACCAGTTTGTTCAGTGCAGCAAGTGTGTGTGTGTGTGTGTGTATGTGTGTGTGTGTGTGTGTGTGTGTGTATGTGTGTATGCGCGTGTGTGTGTGTGTGTGTGTGTGTGTGTGTGTGTGTGTGTGAGTGTGTGTGTGTGTCCAGATGATTATACCTTCATCTCTGGCACTTCAAAGCCAGCACGTACCTGCGCTCTCGTTCTCTTTCAGAATTCTGATGATAACTAACTTAATGTCGCTAGAGTGTGATGATATCCTGACACCGCCCTGCCGTAGGAAACTGTTCTGTTCTTGTAGGGTGTGAAGGAGACCAGTAGGCCAGGCAGACGCCTGCCCTCTTCTGTTGGAAACCATCTCACCCAGCCGCATTCATTCAGAATGACATCACTAAAATGTCCTGCGTAAATTGTCTGGTATGACTTCCACGACTTGCCTAATGATTTTGCTCGTGGGTGTGCATTGCCCGGCACCCCAGTTCTAGGCTACAGGAACAACCAGACAGAGACCCATCAGCATGTGTTAGCGCATCCTCCAATCACAGCGCTGTGTGGTGCCTGCTGTCCAATCACAGCCCTGTTGGTGGCTGTTGGTTATTCTACAGCTAAAAAAATCTGGAGACAAAAGAAACAAAACAAAGCACTGTAGACTGGACTGTGCAGAGCATTAACTGCATACACCTACAAACACACGCGCTTGCACAGAAACGTGCACAAACACACACACACACACACAGAGAAACGTGCACAAACTTCTTTTGATGTTACTAAAATTGGCTCCAGGAGAGGGAGAGGTCATGTCTCCCAGGAAAGGTCTTGCCAGCCTCCAGCAGTAACACCAGAGGACAAAGGTTGTGTCCCAAACCCTTCCCTAGATCAAAGTCCACAAAGCAGATTAGGAGAGGAGTTGAGATGAGGATATTTAGTGCCATTTTAGGTCAGGGTCTGTTGAACAGGACTTCCTGAAAATGGCTTCTCAGTTCTGCTAAGAATCCGCTCATGTCGTCTTCGTCAAAGACGAGTGAACGGCGTAGACGTAAGCGGTTCGTTTAGAAATGTGTCTGAGCTGGAAAGGGAGGCGGAGACAAGTGGAGAAAACAAAACGAGACTAGAGATGTTCAGCTGGGGAGAGTGTACCACTACCGTCCAAAGAAAGGCCTGCATCTCTCTCTCTCTCTCTCCGTCTCCCTCATCTCACATTCCTGGAGAGATTTGCTGAAAGGAAGGAGACTGTGCAAACAAAAGAGCTCTTCTCTTTAAACAAGAACACTCTCACACACACTCACACACACGCACGCACACACGCACGCACACACAGGCGCACACACATGCACACACATGCACACACATGCACAAATACTTACTCAAATATACACACCCACACACGAAGACATTCACACAGACACCAATGGCACTCTCACTAGAGGCCATACAGGCTGTCATGGGCCCAGGCTCTGTGTGTGTGGCAAGGTCATAGTGTGACCCTGAGGTCATAGTGTGGCAGTGAGGTCATGTGGTGCTGAGGTAACAGTACACTAATGGTGTGTATTCAGTAAGACCATGCTAAGAATGCTCATAGTGCAAGAGTTTACCATATTCAGAGCTTTTGACCTGCTGCTGCTTGAGGTGCCATTGGTGACAGTGCTGGAGGGGTTGTTGCCGTTGGAGACGGTGCTGGAGGGGTTGCTGCTGTTGGAGACGGTGCTGGAGGGGTTGTTGCCGTTGGAGACGGTGCTGGAGGGGTTGGCATCTTCATGCACTCGGTCCAGGAGCCACAGGAGGAACTCCAGAGCATCGTGCTGTGAGTTTCCCCGAAACTGGGAGCCGTATTTGGACACAACGCTCTATAGACACACAAACAAGGCGTCACATGCAACTCCTCCAAGCCGCTTGCGTTTCATGCAATATTTACAAAACAAAAGACACGGAGAGATATTTTTACTAGTCAGTCTTTACCTTTATAGAATCGTTACCCCAAACATTTCTATAAACTTTTTAAAACAATCAAATGAATGGAAATGAGACACTGTCCCCCTACAAAGGACTGACATCTTCTGTAGCAGAGCATGATTCCTCATTTTTGAAGTGAGCCACTCTCTGACTGACAGGATTACTGGATGCTCATCTTTAAGACAGAAACTGAAAACACATCCCACAAGTCTATTTATAAACGTGAAGCTCCCAAACTTACATCCGTATAAAATGAATCAGCAGAGAGGACAGAGGAGGAGCGTGGCTGGGAGGGGCATGGAGAGGAGGAGAGCGAGGGAGAGGTGGGGGAGGAGAGGGATGTGGAGGAGGAGAGAGGAGGAGAGAGGAGGAGAGAGAACTGAACCTCAAGTCCATGTTGAGATAGAATGCAACACTGAAATCACAAGAGGTGCAACTGTGACTGCGCACTGGTACCAGTATTATCAATGTTCTTATCAATATTCCAGTTTTCTGTCTATTATGACATTATGTTGTCATAGTGCTGTTGAAATGGAAAAAAATGGAAAATGGAAAAAAAGTAGCAGCAGTGATAGGTTTGTAAGCTAGACCAGAAAGACCTCGAGCTTAACTTACAGAGCAGTCACAATTTAAACTGCAACTGCATATTGGTGTGAAAAATCACAATTCGATATCTTCTCTGCAATCATTCCTTCCCACTAAGCGCCCACGAGTCTCGGGGCTGACGACACCGTCTGGCTGGCATCCCTGCTGTCAGGAGGACCTGAGCATGTGTCCTGCTTTACCTCCCAGCTGGAAAACCTTTCCGGAAAACCATACCGCGTGACCCAAACCAGTGACTTCCAAACCCAGCGTCCCGGGCGTCTTGGAGCACATGCACTAAGGCTGTGCTGATAATCCATGCCATCAACCATCTTCGATGGTGGACAGATCATTAAGCCACACCCCCGACACCATGGACGGATCATCAAGCCACACCCCCCACACCACGCTGACAGCGCCCACACCTGCTACTGTTCCAGTGTCTGCTATAACGCTCTGATGTGTTTATTACTTATTACTTACCTGGACATCAACCTGAACCGTAGAACTGCTGAACGTGTTGTTCTAAGGAATGTCAAGTCCTTCCAGTGAAAAACCAGATCAGCCATTTCCCCGGTTTTGTATAAGCAGTTATTTTAGTTTCTTTTTGATTTTGCTGAACATTTTACATCAAAATGCTAAAATATGCTTTTCATGTAGGCATTTAAAATAATACTCACTGTCATTTGTATTTTTGTGTCTTCAGTGGAGATAAAACATTTTTTTGAAAAATATTGCCCAATAAATGGGAAAAAAAACACACGTTAAAAAAACATGTGTGACCCCCACCCCACCACCTTCTGGGTTTGCCATCGAGGTTTCCTTGTATACCCCATCATACGCCAATGAGGTAGACATCGCCCAACCCTTAATATAAACATTTAAACACCTTTAAATACTGCAGGGCATTTACACCCTCTTACTACACATCCTGCACTTTAATTTAAAATTTCATTAATCTAAACTAGTGATATTTATACTAAACTAGTGATATTTATTTAAACAAAGTTAAAATATAGTACAAGACTAAACACGTGTGTCATCTAGAATACTGTTCAGAATGCCACACACAGCATGTACCCCTGTGCAGTTGTGCTGGACGCGAGATGGCGCATGCCGGGTCCTTGCTGTGGTGGTAAACAAGGTGTGCTAGCATGACACTCAGATAAGACTTGGACCTAGACACATAGGTTCCCTGGACCCGCACTCTCCAACCACTGGACATCCATGCCATGCGACAATGTTGACATCCATAGCAGGAAGGACAACATATACAGACCTACAACTTAACATAAATTCATTAATACCTTTTACGAGACTATGCTTTTAACATTTATCTGAAGCTCTACTGGCCGGTGCAGCCAACAGCCTCAAACATGCCACAAATTGCCAACTTTTCGAATCCACCATTAAAGCCGTTATAATATCAGAGACAGGTACCAGTGCTACCAGACATATCATCTGGACATACCATCACGTGTACTGTGCATAAAGGGTTAAAAGTCATTTATTCATTTTGGATTCTCTACTTCATCACATCCAAATGAAATGAGAGACTTACCCTGATATTTATGAGTAAGGTCTGACCTTCTCACAACAATTCTGCCCTTATTTGCCATTTGAAAGACAACTTTTAAAAGGGCAGGGCTAAAACAAATCGATGCTGAGAAGACAGGCCTGCATGTGGCCCCTCCCTCCTGCAGCTGGCCCCTCCCTCCCGTGCATGCCCCCTCCCTCCAGCTGCTGGCCCCTCCCTCTTATTCTGCATATGTGAGTTGTCTGGCTCACAGAGGCCGACCCGGCAGGACTCCACAGCTGATGGCTTACACAGCACAGGGGAAACTGAGATGTTACATAAATCACTCCTGTCCTCTGGAATATCTTCAGCCTTCACATGCCCCTTTTCACCTACCCTTTACCCCTACAGCTTTTACTGCCCCACAAACTGCCACTGCAGGGTCAACCGAAAATGAACAATATGGCTAACCGTCGTGTTTCCACAGCTTTCTCTATCCGTTCAAAAAGGCCAGGGACACATGAGTGGGAGAAGAAAAGGAGAAAAAGATATTGTATGGGAGAATGAGTGAGAGAGGGAGAGATGGAATGAAGAAATAGGGAATGGAAAGAGAGATAGGCCAAAAAACAATGTAGAAGATGGACAGATGGAGGAAAAGAGAGGGAGAAGAAAGGAGGAGTGTGCATAGCCAGTCACTCATTAGCAGTCGGACGCGTGCTGTTGCTGAGAGCTGAGGACACTCCTGCCGTGGAGAGCCAGACACTGTCTCTGACTCCTGTGGGAACATGTCTGACAGACAGGAACAGGACTCCACTCTCACGCCCTTCCTCCTCCTCCTCCTCACTAATAAAGCCTCCCAGTCTTCTTTTCTTCCTCCAGCTTTCTGTTATTTTTGTTTTTAAATCTGTCAGTGACTTAGCTGTTAGTGACCACATGAAGCATTTCACATTTCCAGAAAATGTTAAGTCATAACTGACTAAGCGCTCCTTATGAGAATATCAGTCCAGTTCGCAAGTGAAGACACGATTATACAACGTAAACAGAATATAAGACACTGATAAATATACATCTGCCATTTATGGCTTTTTGAGAGAGGCAGAGGACAAACAAATTAACACATGAACACACACACATTCAGACGCACACACACATACACACAGGTGGAGCACAGTATGGGAGAAGAGCTCACAGCGTATTCAAGGTGGTGTGTGTCAGCCAAAAGTGAGGTAGTCAGGCACCTTGCAGAGGAACTGTTCTACACAAACACGCACAATGTGAACTTCCTCCTAACACTACCATGTAAAGCTGAGACACAGTTAAAAAGTACTGAGGTGACACAAAGTACATATATGTTTATGTTTATGAAGCTGGGCCATTAAGGCCACTCTCTGAGCCCTGTACCACTGACACTCTAAATATGACCCACTGACATGCAGCCATTACTCCTCATGACTTCCTCAGCTCTCATGGACCTGGAGGTGCTGAGATTTCGGTAGGAACCATAAACTGAGCGCAAAGCCCAACAACACTGTCTTACTTTCTCACTCTTTTCAAACCAGACCTTTTTCTGTTACAGACCTCTAAATTTAATGACTTCTCACCTCCGGTTTTTAAGGTTGCAGAGGGATATGAACTATTTATAATGTTGCTATCTAACACACTACAGTCAGCGAACAATGGCTATTTGCTCCTGACTGTAATACTATAGTATATAGTAGTTCTATAATAATGGCCGCCAGGTTCACAGTGGACGTAGAAAGCACGCGCTCGCCAACCCGCCAGGTAATTCCCCTGAGAGAGAGCGGTGGCTCCGCCCACCTGCATACTTGCACCAAACACGGAAATGGCACGTAACCTACGTTTATTATGAGGTTGAAAACGTGCTAAGCTGCTATACTAACCTACACTAAGCCCATAATACGAACTGTTAATTCCACAAATCTAATTCAAAATAACACATTTGCTAATAACAGTGTAATAAACACCCTTTATTCCGGATTTATTTTTATAAAACGGCAGGTTTTGGTCCTATAGGACATGGTCTCCTTGTGATTTACCTGTGAAGGTGTGCAGCACTAAAACTTCACTGGCCCCTGGCTCCTCTACAGCCAAGCCTTCTGCCCAGACCAGAACCCACCTTGAAGTCCACCGAAAGCTGCGGCGTGTACTCCAGCGTCCACAGTGCCCTGACCAGCGAGGCCAGTCGCTCCGTGACCTCCCCCTTAGCTGGCTGGAGCCCCTCCTGTCTGAGGCCGTGGGCTCTCCTCTGCTCCGCTTTATACTGCTCCAGCCCGAGATGCTCCGCCAACAGGTCGGTGTTGCTCAGGCACTGGATGACCGCGTTCATGAAACAGGTGTTCCCATGATTTTTCAAGCCCTGGACGCCCGGGGTCTTATCGCCGCACGGCCATGACAGCCTGTCCCTGACGGGTCCTTGGGTCGACACGGTGCCGCTCTTTTTGAAGTCGTCTCTGCCGTCGGGTTTGCACTTCCCCGAACCGGCGCTCAGCGCGCGCGCCGCGCCGTCCCCGAACCCGCCGTCGTCCTCCTCAGTGTCTGGCTGCTCGACGTTGCCGACTTGAGACAAAGTGCCCAAAGTTTTCAAAACCTTATTAATAAAGTTCCCCAGCGATTTCAGCGATGTCCTGCGGAACGCCTTGGGGGATTTGCGCTTCTTGTCTTTGGCAGATTTGGCGTTCATTGCGCGCTCCTCCTTTTGCTTGGAGGTTTCCATGTTCCTAAGCGGAGAGCAGAACGCGACGCACATGTAATAAGTCCCTGTGATGTGAGTTATGAAGGCGCAGCCACCTGTTCGTGCGAGCTTCCTGCGCGGAATACCGGCACTCAAGCGCTTGGGTCTCTGTGTCAACACCCATGACTAATATCCAGACATTCCGATCCGTCCCGCTCCCGTAGTTTCGCGTGGCCATTACTGTCTGCTGCACCTGCACACAGTCGGTATGAAGTCCCTGGTTCCACGCTCGCGCGACACACTTCCTCGTTGGAATGCATTGGTCTCCTATTGCAGGCGCGCTCGGTTTATCCGGGGTGATGCCGGTGCTTGCTTCTATATGAATGGCCGGCGGTTTTACCTTCCCAGCGCGAATCCGGTTTGGTTTGGTTTCCAGGCTACTGGGAGGACCGAAGTCCTTCACAGACACCTCATCAGCGCGAGCACCCGCCACTGCACAGACTGGCGCAGTCGGCCCGTCCGCGTGGAATGACTGAGCATTACAACTGATAAACTCGCGCTCTAACCGCCCGCCTAGCGCATATGCGGTATAACCCACTTGTTGTAAATGACAACAGATGTATTATGCCTTTATCTGCCTGTTGTGTGAGGGATACAGGAGCCCTCTGCTGTTACGCTTCTTTCCTGCTCAGGTGAGTTTTACAGCACACCTGCGCTAACGCACCTGATGTCGAAAGGGTCAAATAGAACATTTCTTTTATAGTTTTTTATTCTTTTCATAGTTTATTTTTGTTTATTTATTTGTTGAATTTTGGTTCTTATTAAGCATACTGTGTTATTTTAAATATTTTTGTTGTTATATTGTGTTATATTGTGAATTTTACACATCAGAATTTTAATTATATTACTACAAAACTATAGAATAATTAAAGGTAGTATTTTAATACAGAACTTATAATAGAGATGTGTTTAAGGGTTTGATTCCTCCATGTGGTGGATCCCCATCTGTATGTTCTCCCAGGGGAGGTCTACATGAGGAATGATCTTGTTAGGTATCAGGGACACAGGAGAGAGACCTAGAGAGCATAGCATATGGGGGGGGGGGGGGAGAGAGAGAGAGAGAGAGAGAGAGAGAGAAGAGAGAGAAAGAGAGAGAGAGAGAGAGAGAGAGAGAGAGAGAGAGAGAGAGAGAGAGAAGGTAGTAGTGTGTGTGTCTGTAATAAGACGTGGCAGCTCAGTCCTGCAGCAGCAGATGGGCTCTCTGGCAAAAGACGCATCATATCCACAGGAGTGCAGAAAAGCTTATTGTTTATCTTTTCTTTCTCTCTCTCTCTCTCTCTTTCTCTCTGTCTATGTAGCACATATTTTTCACTCACTCACACTACCTTTCTCACTTTTATTTTTTGGCATGCTGAAGTGGTATGAACCCAGAAAAACTCAATATGTCTATCTCTTGTTTTGCAAGGGAAAAAAAAAGAGTTACTTGCAAAATTATGCCCGTGTCTCCCTCTGGTGGTTATGGTCAAATCTGCAAGCAAAATGCATCCAGTTCTCCACACATCTTTAGCACAGTGTCAGTGTTTGTCTGAGAATGGCTGACTGAGGCACATACGCCAGATGTCACACTGAGTAATTCTGTAAGACACAAAACCCAGCCGGGCAAAAAAATCTCACTCCGCATACTCAATAATAAGAATACAAACCAAATTAACATTCCTCATTTTGAAAAACTGTACAAGGCTACACTATCACCTGCTTTACATTGTAGTGCTATTATGATGCAGCACCGGGAAAAGTCCAGTTCATTTAGCTGAAAATCAGTAGCAGGTGCTGTAAACTTCTGGGTCATTTGTGACACTGTATGTTTGTGGTGTTAGTACTGTGTTTATACTGTGGTGTTTAGTACTGGGTTTATCCTGTGGTGTTTAGTACTGGGTTTATACTGTGGTGTTTAGTACTGGATTTATCCTGTGGTGATTAGTACTGGGTTTATACTGTGGTGTTTAGTACTGGGTTTATACTGTGGTGTTTGTTGCTGGGTTTATCCTGTGGTGTTTAGTACTGGGTTTATACTGTGGTGTTTAGTACTGGATTTATCCTGTGGTGATTAGTACTGGGTTTATCCTGTGGTGTTTAGTACTGGGTTTATACTGTGGTGTTTGTTGCTGGGTTTATCCTGTGGTGTTTAGTACTGGGTTTATCCTGTTTTTGAAATTGTTCTTCTTAATACCTGGAATAAATGTGCATCTTTTGTGATCAGAGCACCTGCTATACTTTCACAAATTATTTATTCTGCTAGTTGCCTCATGTTTCTTTCATAGCAAAACATGTGAAGAAATAGCAGTACTGACTGTACTGACTGCCATTTTCAGACATTCCCACTAACCACTTAGGTAGAGTAACTGTGCAACAGTTGTGCAACTCTGACTGACAGTTACATATTTTGATCAGATATGATTATTGCATTAATTATATGAATGACATGCAAACTAGAAATAAAGTGGCATTTTATATCTGTGATCTTCAAAAACAAAACTAAGACATAATTCTTTGAGAAAGTAATACCTGTTAGTACTGAATAAATGATCTCTCAGTGTGACGTGCAGGCACATGGGAGATTTCTGTCCATAACTATAACCCATTTCTCATCAAAGTATAGCCATAAACAGTGAGGTTTTACTGCAAATCTAGACCCACCAGTAGCTGCCTGTGGGGTAGAATGTGGGCTGGTGTATGCAAATTGTAGGGGCGTAAATTTTAGTTAAGACTATTAGATAACAGTGTAGGGTTTCTGGAACTGGTCTGATAATGACCCTGTTTTGCTTGTGTGGGATTTACATTTGAAGGAGTTGACAGCAGAGTTTGAGGTTCACGGTATATCAGTTCCATGCAATGAACTTTCCTTATTCAGTTATGCAGTGGTAAATACAGTTTTCTGTTCTTTAATGTTAGCTCGATTGACAAGTGGTTAGGTAGACTCCTTTAGCATGTGCGTTTTAACTATTGGACTCAGTGAGTTAGTGTATTACCTGGTTCCCACTAATGTTTATCCAACGTTGCCCCATTAGCTTATCCGCCAGGTTAAAAGAGAATAAAAGAACTGAAGTTCAGTTTCCACTGATTGCTTTGCACACTTAACTTTATTGGTTTTAAATTTAAATTTCAAATGTGCCAAAATGCACGTAGTGGGGTGCATGACAAATAATATTTAAAAACACCAACTTAAGATTTTATATGAGTCCATAATGCAAAATGGAGCCAAAAGACATCATAGTCAGCTTAAGGCTATCATCAGACAGGAAGGCTAACATCACTTAACTACATGCACTTTATGGAATCCTGATAATATCCATGTCTATGTGTGTAGCAGACATGGGTCAGGTAAGTCAAGAAGTTAGCTAATCAATTCTCTATCTGAAAATTTGTCATTTAAAAAAATGGTCTCTAAATCCCCAGATACATAGTTAGTCAGTGTCAGGATGTATTATTTTCTGATTTTATTGTTTGTATATTTTGTATTATGTTGCACTTGTGGACTTTTATTTTTGTGACGGGAGGGAAATCTCCACTTGGGACTAATTGGTGCATTAGTGTGAAAGGATCCTAATAGACTGTACCATGGTATAAAAAGAGACAGAGACAGCCAGGATGAGGGAAGAGCCCAGTAATGTGGTGAATGACCTGGTAAAGGCGACAGTGGTACTGTGGGAAGGTACTTCATCAATGCTGTTGAGTATATTTAAAGGAATGCTATTACTTCCCTCTTATAGACTTCTTTGGTGCCTTCCCAAGTTTCTGTCCAATGTTTTAATTGTACAGGCATTTATTGAGTGGTGTATACAGAGGCCCAGTGAGACGCAGAGTGCAGCTCTGTGGCTCCAGGAGGCGAGAGCACTCAGGATAAGGAGCAGAGCTTCTTCCTGAGGGATTTATTCTGTCAGAGGGCAGCTGGGAAGACAGTGGAGGCAACCTCACCCTGTTTGATTCCTGAGACTATTAAAGACGGCATCATGTGGTACTCTCTGGGTGTGGCTTTCATTTGTTGGCTCTTTTGTGTTTACCACAGCTGTTTATCTTCTAAGTGCCCTGTGGGGAGAAGGGCCTAGCTGTGATGAGTGCAGACTGCTTCTTGGAGTTGTAGACGTATGCAAGCGGTGCTTATTGCCCAGACCTCTGGGTGCCAGTGGTGTGGTCTTATTGTGTTGTGTATGAATTGATGGACATTTAAATGAACTTTGTATAGTTGTGTTCACCTGCTTTCCTTGTCTGTGAGGTTCAGGGGTTCATTAGTCCTGTGAAATGGAGGCGATAGGAAGACTTGGCCCACTGACTTAGCCTGATGGTAGTGTTGATGTGCAACCTAATGGTAGGTTGTAGGCGTGAACATCTAGATCACATTGTTAACTGTCTAGGTGACAATACTGACTAGCTTGGCCTACCTGTTGATTAGGTCAAATAATGGTACAAGTCAAAGTAAGTGATGTTATACACTGTCTAGTCACCTTTCAGTCTGTTAGAAAGTGCAATAGTTCAGTCTGAGCACTGACTGTCTGTTTCAAAAGCGATGTTCAATGCTGTAGCATGGGACCCATAAGACTATACCGATGGCCTCTGTATGTGTGTGTGTGTGTGTGTGTGTGTGTGTGTGTACAGTATAGAAGTTCAGCAACTGAGAGACATGTTAACTGCAAAAATCTAAACTATGACTTCACAAAATATCTTATTTCCAAACTAGCAATTTAAGATCGGTCAGACATATTGTGTAACAACGTCACAGGAAATCTACAGTTGTTGATAAGAACCAATATTTTATGTTATAAGATGATGCAAGTTTCATTTTACTGTGAACTGTCACTGTTTCCCACGGACATAACACAGTGAAATAACACAGGACAAGCTTCTCCACCATAAACTACATAAGTCCACCATGTACCATGTCCACTATTACCACCATGTAACATAAAAACTGTAAATATGCCATTTTACAAAATGGATCTGTACATTCTGTACATTGTGTACATACATATATACACACAACCATATACATTGTACATTGTGTATATAATCATATTATACATATATTGTACATACATTGTTAATATATTTTTGTACATATATAGAATATATTTCTCTATGCACCCCTGTTTTCTTTCTCCTCAGTTTGGACAGAGCACTCTCAACCATTTCACTGCAGGTTATACTGTGTATGACTATGTATGTGACAAATAAACCGAACTTGAACTTGAGAATTGGTAGCTTTGGTTCGATTTAAAATTAGGCATGGCGTGATTTGATCTGTTACTGCGATTTGTTAGCATAAGTGCTTCCTTTCAAACTTTGGTGAGCACCAAATAAGAGGACCGAGACCGCCTGAGCAGGTGCGTAATTTTCTTGTTTGGTCCAGAAAAAGGGAACCGAACTACATGCTTGGTTCTTCAAGAATGATTGCATGTCATTCAGCAGCTTCAAACTCTGAGTATCCAAGAACTCGTAAATTGGAGAAAATCATCAGACAGACTTCACTTATAGATTAGTCATGGAACCGTGTGAGTTTTTCATTTAACAAGCAGCAAAAAAGCAGCATGACATCCTGTTGTGACTTGTGTACTCTGATTTTCTAATTTCAAACATCATCCATGTTCTTGGAATATTTTTACTGATACAGATTGATCTGTCAGTGAATTTTTTAATTGCAGATATGTTAAACTGACTGAAATCAACTCACGGAATGAACCAAATCGGATGAAATCGTCTGAGTGGGGACAGACTGGATATCATACCTGAGAAAGTTAACAGTGGAATTCAGCTGAAGTGAAAAATACATCTGTGGCAAATATAGTATTTCATTGTTGGCCTCAATAAAGTTGCATGTTTTGGAGGTTGAACAGTTTTCCAGGGCAGTTAAAGTAAATGGCAATGTCAGTCTTACTACACACCTGACTTGCATTGTGGGTAGGGACCTGAGCAGATATAAAAATGGTTGTCAATCTCACATGATCATCTCAGGATTTGCAGTTCAAGGAGATCTGAAAATTCAAATCATTATTATGGTAAGACAACTTTCTTTTTCGTGCCATATGCTTATTGTTCACAATATTTTATTGTGACATTCATTAATATAGCCAGATTAAAATTCAGTCATATTGTCTTGCCTTTCTAGTGGTAAAAAATTAATGGAATATTTACAGACTTATAAATACGTAAGACATAGCAATTCATAGCTAACTATGCATGCAGTGCATTTCAAGTGCAAACACTGTGGTTAAGCACTTACATTGTACTGTACTGTATGTTGGTACATATGTGTGATGCCACAGGAGTTCAGGCACTTTGAAACAGCATTTCTCTTGCTTTCTGCACTCATCTGTGTCCGTGGTGCTCTGGCCACCGGAAACAACAGTCTGGACCTTCAGAATGTGTGAGTTCTACCTGCCTACATGAACCCAAATCATTATGTGAAAAATCAGGGAGATAAGAAAATAAGGACTAACTGGCATTTTGTATCATGAAGTTGTTCTCAAGTTGTTTTCTTATGACAGCATAAAACAATGTATCTTTTTATATAAAGGCATTAGTGTTTGTTTCACAACTTAAAAAAAGACTTTTCAAATGCTATAAACTTTGCAAAGGAGAATTAAGATAGAAATGATGAATCATACTGAACGTGTTTGCAAGTACACAGAACACTGAGGTGCCATAATAACCAGTTACGAAAAACCGCTTCCAGGCGAACCCAGCATGTGCACGGACACACACATCGTTTTGTATTTCAATCAAGAGTGTTTGGCAGTGATCAGTAGGATTTAAAGTTTAATGCATTTCGAACACATAAATCTCTAACGGACAGCGGAGCCAGTGGTGACGATGACGTGGATGCGATTGTGAAGGCTTTGCTGACTCTGCAAGAGAGACTGGCTGCTACCAAGCTGGAGCTTCAAACAAAGCTAGAAGACTCGGAGAGGAAGCAGAAGGAACTACAGACCAGAATCGACGCCACTGATGCTCACGTGCTGGAACTGAGTAAAACATCCCAAGGTTGATACGCTTTCTCTAAGAGTACAAAAGTACACATGGTTACAATTGTTATATATTACTGAGAACAATGTTCAGGTTGTTTTCGTAGTAATTTGAGTTTAATATCAAAAGAATTTGAAACCCAGGTAAGAGTCCTCTTGTGAGTAGCTTGAATTCATGGCATCGATGTCTGTAATTATTGGAATGTTGTTGCGTTTAATTATGGTTTTCGTTTTTTTATTTTGCAGCTTTAGCCAAACCACAGGTGGCATTCACGGCCTCGATACAATCATCAGGTGCACATGGTGACACACTGGTGTATGGAAAAGCGATAACCAACTTTGGTCATGCATACAACCCACAAACAGGTCTGAACAAAAGCACTGTTTGCTACAGTTGTGGGCTGAATAAAACCAAGGAAAGATTTAGTGTAATCACTATGATGCTTATCAAATGGATAATCACCTTCATACCTATGAAAGAAATTAATCATGTTTATTATTGAATTTTCATAATTATGATGTTAATGGGGCACTTTCATATTTTACTTTCGAGTTTTCATTGTTCAGAAACAATTGAAAAGCGAATACAAATGAGAAAATTCCTACGGACCTGCTGGAAACAGGTGGATGTTTTTCCAGGGATCTTCACGGCTCCCGTGAAGGGCGTCTATGCGTTCTCTCTCCATTTCTTGGCGATGTCGCCCCTGACTAACCTGGGCATTTTTAAAAATGGCAGTGAGCTGGTATCGACCCTGGCGTATCTAATCACGAGGAGCTCCTCTGTCATTGGGGAGAGTGCCTCAAACGCAGTCACAACTGAGCTGAGGAAAGGAGACACGGTCTACGTGAGGCTGCAACGAGAAAACAAGGTTGGAAACAATGACAAAATCTATTCAACATTCAGTGGAACACTGCTGTTCACCCTGGATTAATCGAAAATGCCCCAAATTGAATTGACAAGGCTTATTCCAACATTAATCTTGCCAATTGCACAAATACTCATGAAAACAAATACTGTATAAATTCCCTCACTCTGCCTTCCCTGTTGTGCTTGATATAGCAGCCTAATAAACCTTAATGAATTTGCAAGTCATCTTGTGGGTTTGTTCATAGCATATTCAGTAAGATACCAAGCTTTCATATTACAAAACATCATGCCCTCTCAGCCTTGGTGCTGCATCAGAAATACTGCTGTGGGAATACAGCTTTGGCTATTACGATCCCTCGAGCAGCACAGAAGTGCCAGGGTCAGGCCACCCCGCCTCTGAAGCGCATGCATTAGAGAGGCCCAGAGACAACCCCAGCTGGGAGGGGAGCAAGCGCTAACCCTGGCCATGACTGCAGCTCCTCCACTCACTGCTTAATGGTGATGGGCAAACTGGCACCAGGCCAGTTCAATCCCCAGCTCAGCCACACTCGCCGGTTCCGTGCATCCTGGATGCTAGCTCACTTACCAAACACTGCTTTTGCAACACCTTACTTCTAAGCATTACTGTTCAATACAGGTGCAACTCAAAAATGTGTGACAAACTGTACTAGTATTTAAAATAATGGCATCTATCTCATAATGGCTTTTTTAAAAGTTGATTTATTTACTTATGGAAACACGTTTATTACCTATTTGAATATAATCACCATTCATTATACATTAAAGTATACATTAGCTCATCTTTAAGTATTCGCATGTTATGTAACATTTCTATCATATGACTACTGCTATAGTGTGGACCAGTCCAACACCTGAGCTACATGAAGGTGAAGCTGGCGAAGTTGCTTCCATTGGTTACCTCACTTCCAAAATTCTCATTTAAAAAAAAAAAAAAAAAATCAAACACCATGAACCTGCTTAAAGCACACTGCTTCAACTGGTGTGTGGGTGCAAACATTCACTGCACTGAGATCAACCTGAAACTGGTGCATAAGGGAATGATTTAACATCAATGACTTCTGTCCTTGCAGATGTTTTGTTGTGGACAGGGTCCCACTGTAGACAGGAACTTGCTTTTGATGGGATCCTGCTGTGGACATGATCTTGCTGTGGACAGGGTCCTGCTGTGGACTAAGACTTCACCAGAATCCTCACCCATCTTCACCTGAGGATTCTGAATTTACTTTTCTGGATTTACAAAACACCCACAGTCCGTTCTAGCCCTTGATTTCATGATGCATTTTTAAAATATTTATTCGTTATTTAATAAAAAATGCAGTCTAGCGGTCTGGCAGGATTTGAGAATCAGTATTTGGGTCTCGTACTGTATCTTTATCTGTTTTTGTAAGACCTGAAGATAATGTTATTTTTATCATTCTCTCAAGCAAAAAAAAAAATCATTCAGTGAGCAAAAGAATGTCAGCTTTAATCCATAATTTGTTTGTTTGTAATTGTGTGGCCGTGGCCCAGTCCGGGGTGCGGTCAAAACAGGCCAGGTGGTGGGAGAGTTCGGGTGGAGCTCTATGAGGGGTGGGGGAATCTCCACCTCAGGATAGCGCCATCTTCGCTGGTGCTCACGATGTTCCTGTCGTTGGGGCAGATCCGAACGCTGGTGATGTTGCCGCTGTGGCCGACGCCCACGTGTGTGACCTCACCGTCGGAGTAGCTCCACACCTTCAGGAGCTTGTCGTCTCCACCTGCGGGGAAGAGCAGTGCAGGACATTGGAAGCACAATCTTTGTACATTCAGTAGAGGCTACCATGATCGGGTTCTTTGGCCCATGCTTAACCAACCATTGCTAACACAAATCCACTATTGACAATAAAGTCCACCAATTCCAACATAAAGGTCTGGGCAGTCCCACCTTGTCCAGCAGACGTTTCTATGCGAGGTATTATGTTGTAATCAGGCCACAGTATCACTGTGTAACCTTTATTACGTAGTTATATGATGCCGATGAGAGAAGTAAAAGAGATCTCCTTCTCCTTACTCACCGCTCACAAAGTGACCCCCGTCCTGGGTGAGGCACATGGCGTTAACTGCCCCTGACAGGGACGCCTCCAGTTCGCGTATGGCCGAACCGTCGTACACCTCCCAGTAGCCAATCTGTGCAAAGGGTTGAGGGTCAATTTATGGAAAAGTCCATAATTTGCTGAATCAGACGCGTTATAGTAGCAGGTCTGCTAAACTGAGGGGGCTCTTCCTGGTTTGAGAGGACATGAGGCAGCGTGTCTGAAGCCGGTTGTCTGCGTCTGCCGTATGCGTGGATTGCCATATTATTAGCTCTCTTTTGCTTCCAACCTCAGGCCCCTGATTATGCTTTCCTTTGATGACTCCACACTTTCCCATAGCTAACATGAGAGGGAGGCAGTAGATACAGAAAGACAGGCTGGCAGTGAGACAGATGGGGGAGGGGGGTAGTGAGGCTTTAATAAGATGTGGCAGCTCAGTCCTGCAGCAGCAGATGGGCTCTCTGGCAAAAGACACCTTTAGTGCATCATATCCACAGGAGTGCAAAAAAGCTTACCCTGTGTCTCTGTGTCTCTGTGTGTGTGTCTCTGTCTCTCTCTCTCTCTCTCTCTCTCTCTCTCTCTCTCTCTCTTTCTCTCTCTGCTTTATTGGAATGACAAATATTTACATTTGTATTGCCAAACCTTTGATGAAGAAATTAACAATAATAGAAATAATAATATAATCAACAGCAATACTATTACCATTATTACTTTAACTGTTATCTTTATAATATAAAATATTTTTTATAATAATATATAAATATAAAATATAATAATGTTAAACGTCTGTATCTCTGATGTCTGACACGGTCACTCACTGTCCCTCAGAGTGTGGCAGGAGTGAACGTACAGCACTGCCAATTATAATATAACTACAATACTCATATTACCAACAAAAAAATTTATTAATAATACTAATAATATTATTATTATTATTATTTTTATTATTAACAACAACTACACCAATACTCCCATTACCACCACCACCACAACTACAACAATACTCCTATTACCAACAACAACAACAACAACAACAATAATAATATCAGACTGTGGCAGGAGTAAACGTACAGCGCTGCCAGTGTTCTGAACTCTTTACGTTCATATGGCAAGCCTTTTAAACTCGGGGAATATGTGGCTAATTTTGGTAAAGAATTTATGTCTAATCTGGGTTAATTTTGTACAGTTAGAAAGTGCAGCTGTGTCTAGATCTTCTAGTCCTGGCACTGCTGCCACAGTCTCTGCTCTATAGGGAACCAGGACTGTTAATGTCTGCTGGTCTCTGTGCCCAGGCTCACACCACTGAATCTGTACTTGGTCAGATGGAGCTCAGTTTTAGATCAGAAGTGCGTTTAGGTAATTTGCCACGCTGTACTGTAGATTTAGGGCCAAATAACACTCCATTTTACACTGTGATTTTGATTGAGTGATGTAGTTTTGAGTTGTTTTGTAATTTGGGTGATTCTGATTGGTCTGCTGTTATGTTCTGGTCCTGAGCTTTTGTAGTGTTAGTGTAGTGTTAGTGTGTGTTAATGTAGTGTTAGTGTGGTGTTAATGCTGAACTGTGTTTCAGGCCCAACTGAGTGAGGAAACACAGCTAAAAATATTTATATATATATATATGAATGAGAGAGAGAGAGAGTGAGAGAGAGAGTTAATGGTAATGGTTAATGGAAATTCTCTTATGATAAAGAACTTGAAGAGAACTGTAATTGGTCTGAAATAATAATAATAATAATAATAATAATAATAATAATAATAGGAAGACATGAAAGGGATGAAATGAAAAGAAAGGAAAATAAATAAATAAATAATAAAGATGGGAAACAATAAATAGTTAGATAACTTTTATAAACTGGGTAATATAGTCTGTGTGTGTGCGCGCGCGCGCATGTTATGGCAGGCAGATATCTATCTCCATCTCTCTCTACCTCACTGTCTCTCCCTACCTCACTATCTCTGTCTCTCCCTACCTCACTATCTCTCCATCTACCTCACTACATCTCCCTCTCTCTCTACCTCACTACCTCTATCTCTCTCTCCCTTACTGTCTCTCCCTACCTCACCATCTCTATCTCTCTCCCTCTCCATCTCTACCTCACTATCTCCCTCTCCATCTACCTCACTACATCTCCCTCTCTCTCTACCTCACTACCTCTATCTCTCTCTCCCTTACTGTCTCTCCGTACCTCACCATCTCTATCTCTCTCCCTCTCCATCTCGCTCTCCCTTCTTCTATCTCTCTCCCTCCCTCTCTACCTCACTACCTCCATCTCTCTCTCCCTTCCACTCTACCTCACTACCTCCATCTCTCTCTACCTCTCTCTCCCTCCCTCTCTACCTCACTACCTCTCTCTTTCCTGCTACCTCACTACCTCTATCTCTCTCTCTCTACCTCAATCTCTCTCCACCTCACTACCTCTCTCTCTCTCTCTCTCTCTACCTCACTTCCTGTATTTGGCAATTTAAAGTACTATTGCAGATCCACACACACACACACACACACACACACACACACTACCTTTCTGTCTGTGCCACTGGTGATGATCTGGTACTCTTCAGGATGGTAGCACACTGTTCGGAACAGCGTGTTAGCCAAAACCATCTGATTCCTTATAAACCGCCTGATATAAAAGAGAGAAAGAGAGAGAGCAGAACCATTAACAAAGCTTTGTACAGATAAATGTGATATATGTGTAATAATTTTTAGCTGTGAACCCTATCCGTGTTGATAATACACTTCACAAGCATTACATAACAGCACCAACTGATGAGTTGACTTACAAGTTTCTACAGTAATAATATTTTTCAGTTTATATATTTTAACATATTTTAACATACAACTACTGAATGGTCTCCCAGAATACAAAGAATGTACAACTCATAGTCAGTAGGAGACTATTAAATTATTAAAGTCCAGCTTAACATTGACATCTGACACTGACATTAACACACGACAAAGAAAGACTGCATGCATTACCTGTTATACAGTATGTGTTGTGTTGTGTGTGTGCGCATGTGCGCATGCATGTGTGTGTCTGTGTGAATGCATGCATGCGTGTATGTACGTGTGTGTGTGTGTGTGTATGTGTGTGTATGTGTGTGCACGTACACACTCACACAAGGTCCCAGATTATGCAGGCTCCATCAGAGCTGGCGGTCACACACTCCTGGTCGTTGCTTTTGATCTGGATGGCATTGACAGACGCTTTGTGCTCCTTCATACTGGTGACCAGCTTGTGGGAGCCGTGCAAGATCTCCCAGAGCCGAACCTGCAGGCCGAGGCACGTACTCGTCACACAGAGCTCAACACAACGGAGCTGAACGAACAAACGCCAGCTAACTGCCGTGAAACGACAGGCAGCTTTAGCCCAGACACTGAGCTTTAATTCACTTCACACTAAACCGATAGACAGAGCGATAACCTCTGGTTCCAGAGAGAACCCTCGTGAGAATAACCATGAAGTGGTTCTAACACTTCAGATGGAGTGGGTGGAAAGGAGATGCTAAATCTCTAAGGCATTGGTGAGGATTCAGTGGTGAGGATGCAGTGGTGAGGACACAGTGGCGGCCCCCGTTATGGTGAGTGGTTCAGCCCTTGGCTTACCTGTCCTTCCCCCCCTCCGCTGACAAGACGTGAGCTGTCCCTGGTGCCCGCGATGGCCGTCACCCCCATGCTGTGGGCATTGTGGATAACCAACGCCAGCCGTCCGCTCTCGGGGGTGAACACACGGATTTTCCCATCATTCCAGGCTAGGGCAGAAACCCCAGAAATCATTTTAGCTAATAAACCATAACGACGTAAATGAGATTTACAGTTAAATGTCACAGGTCACAGCAGTCAGTTGTTTAAGGTGAACATGGACTGATCACTTTATTCCTGATGTTTAATCTTTTTTCCCCTAACAGTTTAATGTTGACTTCACTGCAGTGTAATTCCCACCGCTGAAGATGTGCCTGCCGTCCGAGGTGAAGCCTAGGGCGTTGCACGTCATGTTGGGAACCCGTATTCTCAACAGCTCCTTACTGGAATCAGTGTGCCAAACCCGGATGTCATCCTGAGAGCAGGTGGCAAACAGCTCCGAACTTCCACTGAACAGAGATATTATATTTTTATATATATATATAAATATATGAATGAGAGAGAGAGAGAGAGAGAGAGAGAGAGAGAGAGAGAGAGAGAGAGAGCGAAAATGATGATATGGCTAATTTATGCTTGTCTCCCTTTAGTGGTCTCAGTGAACTGTACAAACAAAATGCTTCATTCTTTTGTTTTCTTGTTGTGTTTTGGAGGTGTTTCCAGTAGAACTGTGTGCCTTACGCAGGGAAGGCCACATCATGCACTGCGCTGCTGTGGTTGGTGGCGATGAGCTCTGGTTTGAAGTCGGTGTAGCCGAAGCGGTAGATCTGCGCAGCGTCCGTGCCGACAAACACCTGCTGGCCCTCACCCCGCAGAGCCAGCGATGTCACACCCCCCTCCAGCTCCACCCGCCTAAACCCCAGCAGCAAACATGGGCTTAGTACTTCATACACAAGGGTTTTGTGTATTCATTAATTTATCCTAGTGTGGCCACTGTGAACACCAACAGTCAATGTATTTTGGTGAAGCTATGTCTAGTGCTGTGGTTCCCTACCACCATAAATAAAGAAACATTTTTGATAATATGATAACATTTACACACTAATTCTCCTAAGCATACACCTACCATAACCATAGGGAACTACTAAACACACACACACACAAACACACACACAAACACACACACAAACACTGTCTAGGTGGGTTCTACCTGATGGTTTTGAAGTTGGCCCCGGAGCAGAGGCTGAAGGTGCCGTCTCCTGTACCCACCAACAAATCACCCGTCTTCAGCATTTTGAGAGCGTTCACACCCTGAGGACAGACATTGGGGGGTGGTGTTAGACCTGCACTGCTGACACCTCCCAGAGGCTGTGCTGGTCCTGAGGGGCGTGGCCGCCAGGCTGCTGGCACTCACCTGGCTGAACTTCTGCTTGGCAGGCCCACAGCAGGTCAGAAGCCTGGTCTTCATGTTCACTTTCAGGATGTCTCCACTGGTGGTCCCACAGTAGAAGAAACCATCGTCCTCCGGGATCTTCCAAAAGCAACACACCTCGTTACCATACAACTCAACATTTAGGATACATAGGGATTAATTTTAAAAAATGTATTTGATCATACATAGATATTTTTAATGGCCTAGTGTGCATAGTAGGAATTGAGCTTCATGTTTGCCAAAACAGAAAATGGTTCCTTCATGCTTTTTTGTCTACAGTAGAATCTAATTCTATTCAAAGTGATTGATGAGTTTAAATGAATTCAGAGAACCTAGGATCTGGAGACCATACAGCAGCTAAAAATAGTTCTTCCAGGATCCCCTCATCAATAAAGACATGGACATTTTACACTGAAAACTGAATTTCTGTGGAAATTCTCTGGACTGCCTGGTATGGTAGTGGGGCAGGTGAACTCGGAAACTTCTCACCTCTATGCACTTCATGACCCTCTTTAGCTGTCCTGTCTGGCACTCCGTGGGTCGGATCTTCCTGTTGGGCAGATCCAGCTCCCACACGCGGAGCGTACCACTGCACAAAACAACAGGAAGGTATAAAATTCCACATTACTCACAGCATACAGCCATGCTGTACATTACATAGCATCACACTGCACTACAACGGACATCCTTAGTCTCCATGGTGAGTCAAAGTGTATTACTCTATAAACTTTATTACTGAATGTATGTAATATACTGAATATGTATAATGCATTAGTAATAGATCTACTACGGACAGTAGGAGTATATCGGGAGCATTCCAACCCCAAACCAAACAACAACAAAAAACTTTGAGGGCAATATTTGAAGACATAATTTACAGACATCATTTATAGATCTTTCACACTACAACCAAGCATTTCAATCCATTTTACAGTACCCTGTTTGCTGATTAAAGCATACTTTTTAGAATTAATGATTGAGTAATCTTTTAAAGGAAGAGTTAGTTAGTGGGTGACAGGAAATATCTATTTTCACTTTAGCTGCAGTGTCAATCATCAAACACCTCTGCAGTTGTAGTACTAAAGACACATTTATCCCTTTAACACAGCCCTATATTCCATAAATACACAACTAATCACAAACACCTGCTCCCATGTGAGCGTTAGATCTCTTGAATGCTTTTACGGAGTGTTATGTCCTGGGATTATTCCCTCTGGAAATCTAGATCGTTTCTCTGGCTCTTAAAGTATTCCTTTAAGGAATAACGGACACCCATTCCCACATTCTCTTACTTCCCAGCTGAGACGAAGACGTGGTCACTATGGTTGGTGTAGCCCACAGCAAGGCAGTGTCCGGCGCTGTGTGCAGATGCGGGGCTTCCACAGATCGCCTCCTTCTTCTCAATGTTCCACACGACTATACTGAATACACACCAGAAGCATCAGCATGGAGACCACAGACACACATGGAGAACACAGATACAGCTGCCTTATCACTTCACCTGATTGTGCCATTGGGTCAACTGATTATACTGAGAATTAGCAAAGTGCTAACAGGAGTCTACATCCAAGGTCCATGTTTTTGCTGTATGCCACTATAATATAGAATACCATGAAAAATTGTTATAATTGTATTACAAGTTTGTTCAGGCATCACAAAGCAGAAATGACAGTAATACTTTTCCAAAATTTCAAATTACAGCTCCCTTAATGTCTCTAAATCTGACTCGTTATGGTGCTGATTTGTGGGTGTGTGTGTGTGTGGGGGTGGGTCTTGTACTGGTAGCTCTGTCCAGAAATATCAGGAAGTAATCTGCCCTCATACTGTAAAGGCTTTAAAGAATTTTGCTCTCTTTTGTCCTCTTCGTGTGAGAGTGGAGAAGGTTTGCTATGTGGGGTTTGGAGGCCTGCAGGGAGAATGATACGGTACCTGCCGTCATCCTGGCCACCCAGGGTCACCAGGTACTTGTCATTTGGAGAGAAGGCCAGTGCCTCCACCTTTGCTTTATGGAGGATTAAGCGGGCGTAGATTTCCCTTCGTGCATAATCCCAGATTATAACATCAGCCTGAGAAGCACATGTTCATTAGTATAATGATAATGATAAACACACATCATTAGTATTATCACAGTGTTATCAAGTATTATAAAGTTATAAATAAAGGCTTTAGGGTGCACCGGTAGTTGTAAACCTGTTGAATACCCCTGGAGGTCAGTGGGTCATCACCCACAATTATTGTGCAACTAAAAACAAGATGTCCATTTCAGATCCTGTATGATCACCAAATGACAAACCAAACAACAGCATGGACACTTAAACGTGCTCCAGGTGTGTGCCACTCGAAAGTCTCACCTTAAAACCCATGTAGTTAACCTGTCCAGACCCGACGTAATGTCCACTTTTGGACACGGCCACGCATGAAATGTTGTTAGTGTGTCCGTGAAGGAATCCCTGCCGGCCGCTGGTCAGGTGTTTGATGATCAGCGTGCAGCCCAGCGGGTAGATGAGATGTTCTCTGTCGGGATGAGCTCGCAGTCCCGAGAATACACGCCCTGGGCGGAAAGGGGACATCTCATTGCAGCTGACGCAACTAGCGGACCTAGATGCTCGCTCGCCAGGGTTTTGAGTGGTTACGTTTACGGCATTTATCTGACACGTTTATGCAAAACTTACAATTATGAGTGAGTACAACATGAGCAATTGAGGATTAAGGGCCTCGCTCAGAGGCCCAACAGTGGCAACTTGGCAGTGGTGGGACTTGAACCAGCAACCTTCCGATTACAAGTCAAGTAGCTGAACCACCGAACTCCCACTGCCCTGTTCGGCGCGGACAGCGTCCTACCCGCTTACCGTTGAAACCGATAACGGCTTCCAGCTCAACCTTCGGCACTTCCTGTGCGTTTCCCGCCATGACATCCGACAAATCTAAATTCACGGCAAAAAAACAAGCGATGATAAACCTGGTTCCCTTCCGGTCACTCAAAAACCTGCCGGTTACTAAGTAACAGCGCCATTTTGTTTGGGATTGTTGCTAAGAGATTGTTGCTAGGAGCGCTGCTCTGATAGGTGGAGTTCCAGTCCTCGGGCTCCCTAAGCACTGCGCACACGCTAATCACGTGATGGGCTCCATGGAAACTGCAGGTGAATTCACGCGGAGTGACGTCATCACGCAAAGACATCGTGCGTGTGGCGTTTCTATGTTTTTCTTTTGTTTATTTTGTGTTCATATTTGGTTGATGTTGGCTGAACAACTTGTTATAGCCAATATTTACCTCAGGATAGATAACAGCTAACAAGGTAAAAGTCAACGAGGTATTCGAATTATTTCGTTCATATAAATATCAGTTATAGCCGCGTTTTTAGCAAAAGGTCCTGAACAGTGTTCGCTCCCACAGGAGTGAAGTCTGCTGCGCCCATTCAGCTGCTCCCGTGATCAGCCAGTCAGTCTCAACCTGCCAGAGAATTCTGCCTGATGGGGCAGCTTTCGTCGCAGCCTCCTTACCTGATGTTCACTATCCCCTGGTTTGAAATCTAATTTAACATGGCTGAAAATCATAATATTGATACAATATTGGACAATGGGTTTAGAAAATGCGATATATGTGTCACAAACCACTTCACTCACAAATCAACCAACCACTCCCACATCGTTCATAATCTTCAGGAAACGGATGCATTTTGTTATTGTCTTAACTTCTCTATTTAATCCCTCTATCCACCTCCTCTTTGAGAAGTGTAGTTTCAGCCTAGGCTAAGCATACTGAGTGCCGGTGGTTTGTCTCTCTGCTGTTATTCTCTTTTGCCCTTTGCCTGATGTTTTTGTACCTTTGCTCTGGTTATGGCAACTGTGCCGGCCTTTAGTTTCTGCTCTTTGGATCTGTCCCCTGTACAAAATCCCTGACGCTCCAGTGCTGGCGTCAGCTTAAAAACAGAGTGGTGTTTAAGATGCCCGTGTGTCTGCTGAGTCTGCGGCATGCAAGACATCGGGACAGGGATATGCTGCTCCATGTTCATAATGCATTCAGTGTCAGACTGGAGGTTTTACATATCGTGAAAACAAAAACATTCCTGAGTGCCAAAGAAATGGCACTTCTATCCATCATGTCTCCTCAGGGTCCAGTCTGAAGATAAGAACGCTCAACAGACCTGCCAGGGCAAACAGGGACAGATGTGAGATCACACTCTCACCTCTCACCCATCACTGCTCAGGTTGGGTTCTCACGCTGTCTCAGGGAATCGTGCCGTACTGCCTCTAATGCATTGTAATAGTGTCTAATATGAAAATCTCTATGTCTCAGTATGTTTTCAAATGTCATTCAAAAGAGTTTGAGACAAAGTCTCGAAATCCTTATATATCTATCTATCTGCTTGTGATATGCTTTAGGTTAACAGTCCTAACCTAAAAGATGCTATCCACATCTACACCAGCTCTCAGCATACCTGAGCCAGGTAGAACCTGGAATGTCTGTAGAACACTATACAACAAAAACAGTGGCTAAGGGTTCCCCAGGACCCAGACTGGGAACACCTGTATAACAATTAACTTCCAGAGAGTAAATGTAGTCAGCTGTGTAGGGAGGCGACCTGCCTCCTCATCCACTGTCCTTAGCAACAGCACTTTGGACTCATGTCCCCCCCCCCCCCACCTGTGAATAAAACCTTCAGATGAAAGAATTAGTCAGGCAGCAAGTTGGAGGTTCAATGTTCTACTCGGGTGTTCCTACAAATACAGGCAGAAATCCAGTGTTTAGGAAGCCATTCTTCATAATATCTGAAGCTTGGATGTTCTGAGAAGGATCTCTGTAATGTGAATCTGGGACAGGGCACTGTACTGAAACACCTAAATATGCTGACACTCAAAAGTGTCCTTACTTAACTGTACGTTATTATGTCTGCTGCGACTGTTAAAACATGTTACTGTACACTTTAACCTATTTAAATCTAAGAACTTTCAGATTTAGGGTTGGGGGTGACATACGCAGTGAGGCTCCCGGCATGATCGGCAGTGCTGAAGAGACGCACAAGGCTGATGAGGGCAAAGCGTTCCGGAATCCAGGCCCACAACACCCGCATCTCCGTCTTGGACACCACGATTCAGCAGAACTTGCCGAGCTCCATGCTGTGGTATGAACTGTGAGTGAGAAACAGAGTTCACACACAAAGGAAAGGTTTTAGCAAATCAGCCAACAAATGACTTAATTAAATCACAAGAGATAAATGGGAGTAATTCAGGTAATGTGAATGGGGGGGTATCAAACTGTTCAATGAATTCCTACAGTTTATATACATACAGCAGAGTAATATAAAAATCACAGAGGTAAATTCAGACTTGGACTTTGATGATACTCTTCCTCACCTCTTAATTAGGATGCCCTTCTGCATCAGGGCCTGCTTGTTGGCCTTGTAGAGGAAGGCGAGTTCTTGGCATGTGGGCAATTGGATACCGAAGGCTCTCTGAAACAGAGCATCACCACTACTGTGGTGGAGAATGCTCTCCACAAATCTCTTCATGTCCTGCCAGAAGTCGTCCACACAGGCCACGCGAGAACTCACCGAGTCCTCGTAGAGGCTGAGGAGCGCTAATGCCACCTGGTACAGGACCTTGTAGCCTTCAATCAGGTACACATCCAACACTCTAATGGCATAGCTAACTGGTAGATCAGCAAAGATCCATATTATCCAGTCGGAGTAGAACTCAAAGAGGCTCTGGTGGGAGCTTGCGATCAACTTGCAGATGCCTCTACAGTACTTGTTGGCCAGGTCACCGAATGTCACGCAGGAGGCATGGGTGGTAAGGAAGGTTCAGTCAATGTACTGTTTTTGTGTCTGTGTATGACACCAGTGAGCAGATACTGTGGAAGCACTGGGTCTCTTCCTCACTGTAGTGCAAGAGGAGAGAGATGAGAGCTGGCAGGATTGGGCAGAATGTGACCTCAGGGAAGCGCTGACTGGCACACAGCAAGATCTTCTTCACAGAAGTCAGGCCCGCTTTGTTCAGGCAGTACCATGGAATCTCCCCATATTCCATGAACTTTGGAAAGGGGTAGGTGGTCCGGTGCTCCCCAAACAGCTGCCCTGCCAGGTCACAGTAGGTGTCCCCGTCTGTTGTCCTGGAATGTTGTCTGATGCACTGGATGATGTGCCGATAGTTTCTGGCACGGAGTGTGTGCGGCATGGCCCAGAATCCTGAGCGAGCCAGCTCTTTCAGCTCAGTGTGGTCACTGGAGAGGATTTTCTGGTAACGGGTAGCAGAGTCATGGTCAGTCTTCTCCCAGTCCACATACTGACCATACTTCATCCCAGGACAGGAGCTGACTTCCCAGCTATCTGGCTTTGAGATAGTCATCATGGAGACACTCTTTGGGCTGCTTCTGGTTTCTAAGATAAACATTTTTGACAGACACCACTGTAAAAATAAAGTGGTAAACTGTACTAACAATAAATGATTGACATTCACTACTATAATAAGAGCATTGTTATGCAGGTGTTTGTGTAACAAGTGCAGACGTCACAGATACAATTGCTCTAAACTAACAATATGCTATATGTTTCCGTAGTTCCTACTCGCATTTAATCCATTAGAGTAAACACAACTAATTAAGCTGCCTGAGGTTGAGTATGTCTTGATCTGAGATAGCTGCATCATTTTTTGATGCAATTAAAGTATTGGGCCATGACTGGCACTTGAAAAGGACAATTCCATTTTCCAATATACTGTACATGTGCAGCATCATTTACATGCATATTTGACAAGACGTCCAAGCATCAAACTGCCCCTCACCTGCCTGGTCTTTGCTCAGATGTTTCCGTGCGCTTGTTGTGATTCTTTTGGGAGCCGGTTTGGTGCAAACCCTTTCTCAACTGTCCTTTCCACCAGAATTTGTCTGAAAGAAGCGCAGCATCTCAGTGCTGGACATGCTGGTATCTTCCATCCTGCAATCTCAAACATGTAGAAGGATCTGGAACAGGGTCTGATGAGGTGTGTGTCGAATTTGATTTCTCCCATACCCTCAGGGCAATGCAAGGAACAGGAGTGCAATCTTTCACCACCAACGTTCTTTAGGTCTGCAAGACCAAAGCTGGCAGATTCTGCCCTTGAAGGATGTCTGAGGTCGGTGCACGTGCAAGGACAATTTAAAAGAGTTTCAAAGTATTAAGAACAAGAGTTGAGAAGGTCTCATCAGGACTGACTGTTAATATCCAGAGTTTTACACAGTCTGAATGAGGCAGTGGAGATCAGGTGATTTATGCAGATGACTTGCATAACTGCTTGCAGTGCCCGTTGGAAAAATCAGGTCTTTCCTATTAACCACCTGAGATCGTTACTTGTGTTTACTCGAGCAACACAAGGATGGCCGGCATTCTGTGCCAGTGCAGTAAATAAAATGATCAACACCCAAATATTGTCAGCATATTCTTTATTTAGAATGCTTACATCTATTTAGGAAGCACTTATTTCAAAACCTGTACATTTTCTATTTAACAGTACCCTGCCAACTGTTTGTATACACAGGTTATTTTGATTTCAAACATATCTGGGGCTATAAAACTTCATTAACATAATATCACAAATCACAAAGTTGTTTTTTTTCTCTAAACAAAGTTGAGTGATATTATATGTATTAAATAAACCATGTTATTAAATATAGAAATTGGTGTTCTTATAAGTAGGATGGTGTTTGAGTGATGTTCCAGCAAATGGCATTGTTAAATGTGACATATACAAACAACATTGTTACTTTGTTATTTTGCTGTTTTACAGCGTTAAGAATGACGTTTCACTGACAACATTCTGCATTCAGTGTTGTTTCATTTCTAGTTCTGAATGTCTTCTTAGTCTAACATCTCCGGACAAATGGGTCCTGTCCAAGATATCACACATTTGTTTTCTATCGAAATATGCATGTTTGATCATGGTACAACAGAGAGTCCAGCAACACTTTTAAATGGGGGCTGACGTCATCCACTGAGAGAATTTTTATTATGATAAATTATGCTACAGACACATACGCCATGTTACATGCCATAAGGGACGTTTCATGAGCTGTAGCAATCACATCGGAAATCTCAAGGAAATTCACGTACGCGTGTAAGAATCATGCGTTTAAAAAGGTTTTTTTCAAAGCAAGTACCGAATATATAACACAAAATATTCATATGTGAGTATACCATACAACATAAATTGTTATTGATTACAGTACTTTTTTTTGCAACACTAACCTATATCTGAATTCATTATATTAGAGCTTGGGTTTCAGTGTCTTGTAGTCTAGTATTTCATGCTTTCTCTTGTCCCGTGAGAACTATGTGAACATAAAATATAAGCTTGATTTAAATGATCAGTAACATATTAATTCCAAATCCTGAACCTGTGGCTAAGGGGTGAATGGCTTCGGCTAACGATACTCACATCTGAATTTACTTGCACCATGAACGCAATTCCAACTACCTGCGTCGAGTTTTGATTTACGAACGAAGTTTGTCTCAAACAGCGCACGGTTGCAACGTATCATTAAAGCCGGAATATTTTCGCTACTGATTGGTTCTGATTGTTTGCTGTAGGAAAATTCTTTAATAAATACAATAAAATACATCAATCACTTAAAATATGTCCCAGGATCTCTGGTAAGTATTTTTTATTGTCATTTGAAATGTTGTAGCACCCTGAACATTTGCTGTAATTCTCAGTAGCTAGCTAGTCACTAGCATTAGCTCCGCTAGCTACATAAACGGAATAGAAATGTTACAGAACTGACGAGCTCGAGCTTTAATGAGGTCTGCGGTGTTGTTATCGTCATGTCTTCATCTCCGTAACTTAACGTCTAGCTTTATCTACCTTTATCTAGGACGTCTGGGCTGTGTACACCAGCTAGCCTAGCTAACGGTAGCCACCGTGCTAACCGTGCGTCACCTGACTCTCAAACAGACTCGCGCATTAGTGATGAGGTCGCGCGCGTGTTAAGTGTGTAGGCCAAAGGTCGCCCAGTTCAACCATGAACGCCTAACACGTTTGTAATGGGAAGCGTCTGTTGGTGGAGGTGGAGTTATATAATGGAGATGGAGATATAATATATAATGGAGATATAATATATATTGGAGTTATATAAGGGAGATATAATATATAATGGAGATATAATATATAATGGAGATATAACTGGAGATGAGGCATTATTTAAAGCTCTTTTCTTGCATGATTCAGTAGATCTTCATAGGCACATGGGTCAGTTTGTCAAACTCACCATAAACAGATTTAATGTGTAATCCAGGGACGCCCCCATCTCCTATGTGGGTGTGTATGTGTGCAAAGCACTCACTGTCAGTAGAGGCTAGAGTGACTAGTGTTGAGACTTAGTGTGATATAATACAGAGTAATATACCATGCAAAAATGTCCAGAACTGGATAAAAACTTCTTGTGTCATTAGGTTGCAGAATTACGATGCCACTTGCCGTCTGGCCCAGGAGATTGCAGAAAACATCCATGAGAGGAACAGACAGCAGAGGACGGGCGGTAACCCTGCCAAGGTGAGGCAGTTCTCCCCACACACATTGATGATGTGGGCAGAGGGTACAGCTGTTCATACGGATTGCTCACAATGTCTGTCAATGTCTGTTAATGTCTGTAACCTGTAACGGGCAGCTCAACATGACACTCAGAGCGTCCTTGCAGAAGATGAAGCAGAATGTGTCCATGCTGCGGGAGACCCTGATTCGAGCCTCATCACAGCGGCGCATGTATCCTTCCACAGAGCGCAGATAGTCAGATAGTGTGTTGCCATGCGACAGCCTGAAGGACTATGCTCAGGCATGTTTATACTGAATCACATGGACAGAGACATAAAGTAATATCATAAATCTTATCCTTGCTCAAAATCTTTTTAATGTACTGATGTTGTACATGAATTGGATCTTTACATTTTTATCCTGTTGCTTTTGAGCTTCCCTGATAGTGTGGCAGCTGTTGGTACTTCCTTGTATTGGCCTGTAGAGGGCAGTCTGTTGTAATAAATAGGATTTTTTACCCTTTTACACCTTATGAATCAGTAATGTCTGATTGTTAGATGAAGTTGAACCCGAGCTAACAGAAAAATCCAATATATAATCTGAAAGGTATTTTTCACATTTTGTTGAAAGTATGTTTATATTTGTCTTTATACTATTATGTATTGTACCGTAGCATTCTCTATTAATGGTCATAGTACCTTAACAAATGACCTACAGCACACAGTCAGAGGCAGACAGAAGACAGAGTCTGCTTGATGACCTGGTGACCAAAGAAAAACAACTGTGTGCCTCTTTTAACCGGAATGGTACAGATCTGGATCCCTCACGGTAAAACTGTCTAACAGACTAATCTGATTACAGTCGTCTACATACAGAAGGGATGACCTCGCCGTGCTCATTAGTTGAGAATATGCAGACCTCTTTGAACGTATGTAGTGTGCCCGTCACGACGGGGTACAGCCTGCTAATGCAGTGAGAACTGTCTCTCCTGAGTCTCTGTGGGAGGAGCCTGGTCCCAGCTGTCTCTCCTGAATCTCCATGGCGCTGTGCGCATGTGTGCAGGAGTGGGTGTGGGTCATCCGGAAAGGAAAGTATCGGCTACCGTAGAAACATCCTTGGCCGTGTTTTGCTATTCGACACGGATTAGGTTGTTCTGCAGGGTCTTGCTGATTTTAAAGCTTCTCTGGGTAGTAAATCATTAATGCTGAGTTTGGCTTTACCTGGAAGGCAGGTAAGTGGCTGTGGGCGTGGCCTGCTGGCTCTGCAGAGGCTGGTAAAGGCTTATAGGCTCAGTTGCTGCATTAGAAGACTTCAAGAAACGATTTTGTGGTTGTGGTCTCCGTCCGCGTGTGTGAGAGAGCGAGCGCACGTAAGTGTGTTACGTTTTCACTGATCTGGATCTCCCTGATGGGCAGGAGTGAGCCCAAGTTAACGGCGCCTAAATCATATAAGTTCGGACCATTTGATGGAGCTGTTTCTATGTTGGGAGCAGGCTTGGGGTGCGCGATATCAGGCTGCTGCATGTTGGGTAGCAGGGCCTTTGATCGGGGCCTGCTCTCACTGTGTGGTCTACATGGGTGTTTGGGGTGGGGGGGGTTAAGTCTTGCTTCACTAACCAAAGTTGTTCCACCTTTCCTGTTGGAATGAAGGGATTATCATATTTGCAAAACTTTTTTTTTTTTTTGGGTAGATTAGCCTCTAATAAGGCACCAAGTGACAAGGCTGCTGTATATGAAGCCCCTAACCCACCCCCCCACACACATACACAAACCGCGACCCTGTGCCCTGGCCGGCCCCCAACCTCCTCTCCTTTCAGTTTGATCATAATGCGCGGATGAATAATTGGTGGGCTGACTGGCTCCGGGGCGACGTGGCTGGGGGAGCGTGTGAGCTCAGCGGGGAATCGGATAAACTCTAATCCTCACACAGCGCATAGGGTGAGAGGAAGCGGCACTCCGGGGCGGAACCCGGTGGAGCGGGCGGTCCAAAACGACCCGGGCCGCAGTTCAAACAGAGACCCTTCCTCAGAGAGATGGTGGGAGGGATAAATGATGGGTAGAGAGAAAGACAGAAACAAAAGGGCTGGGGGATTTGTGCAGAGGTGTGAAATATGGAAAAGCTTGATGGGGGGGAGTGAAAGGAAGGAGGGAAGAAGAGCAGTATGAGGGAGACTGAGCTGGAGGTGCGAGTGACCCCTGTAGCCCGAGACAGTACCCAGCCTAGTGGCACTAACTGCAGGAGATGCCCCAGTCTCGCCGTGCAGCGGCCTGCGTCTAACGCAGGTGGTCAGGGCTGGGCGTGGCTCCAGGCGTGGGCCACGCCTGCTCTGCTCACCCTTGCACAGGCTGGCCACTCCCTTACGAGGCCGTCGGGAGCTGATGCAGCAGGAGGGGGGGCAGGGAAGACAGGCGAGTATCTACGCCGGCCCCGGACCTTTATCAAAACTCCACACGCTTTCAAAATTCCTCTCTGTATTTGGTCTATCTCTTTTTCAATCCCTCTTTCCTGTCTGTCCTTCTCTCCTTCTTTCTGAGAGCAGGCCCACATCTCCTCCTCCACCCAGACACCTTCTCCAGAACCAGCACCAGGCTGGACGTCTTTGGCAACGAGCTTTAGTGCGGAGAATGTTGAATGGTGTGGATGTTTATACTCAACGTTTGTCTGGACGTGTTCACACCGAACCCCATCTGAGCATGTTTAGGTTGAGCTCGGCGTGGACGTGTTAGCATTCAGCTCGGCGTGGACGTGTATTCCCGGGGTTTTGTCCCAGTTGGGGTTACGGAGCGGGAGGAAGACTGGGGAGAGGAGTTTTATGTAAAGTGGGCCCCAGCACAGCCATAAACACACGTGCCTTCTGATCTTAAACACTAAAAAAAAGTTGGATGTTATTTATGTTAAACATAACTGAAAATTTGTTCTGAAAGGCACATGAGTTTCCCAGATGTGTGTGTGTGTTTACACACACACACACACACACACAGTCAGGCCAGATAGTTTATTTACAGTTACAAAGTTAATGATGTGTGGCTGTCTTGGGAAGCATGTGTGTAAGTGGGTAAGATTGGTGAGTGACAGAGTGCATGTAATAACTGTTGCATTACATTATGTGTGTAGCGGTTTAAATGTTGTCAGGCGAGTGAGCGCACTGCTGACAGATTGACGTTACGGCGATCTCCTACGCCGCAGCTCGACCTTGATGACAGGTGGACCGGGGCGGGGGGCGGGGCCGGGGGTGGCGGCGAACCCCTGGCTGCTGAATGAACCGGAGGAGACGAGAGGACTGACGTTCGGAGAAATCAAAGAGCAGCAGCAGCGCATAATCCAAGGCAAGATGGGCAGAGAGACTCCGCCTACTGTGCTCCACCCTCTGCTGCACCGTGTGTGTTCTCACTCACTCAATCACACTTTTTTTGTTCTTTCATTCTTCCTTTCTCTCTCTCTCGTTCTCTCTCTCACTCTCTCTCTCCCTCCTTCTCTCTCTCTCTCTGTCTAGCCCAGGATGCAGGTCTGGACGCCCTGGCCGCTGTCATTGGCCAACAGAAGCGTATGGGTCAGGAGATTGGTAACGAGCTTGATGAGCAGAATGGTGAGTCAGCCAACCAGTCAGAAAGCTCTTCTGATGTTCAATAAAAGAAAAGCTTGCGGTTTGTTGTTGAGTGTTCGGTCAGCGTGCTTTGGCCTCTAAACCATGTCTGACTGATACGGGAGTCTGGCGGTTTTGACCGGGTTTCCCTCTGCCCTGCAGGTATACCTGCAGCATGCCCTAAAGGCTGCCCTGCACAGTCTGTCCTGGGACGACTTTAGCAATTATGCAACACTAGTAGAAGGTTGCAGCTCCTTAACTGGACATCTTTAGCCTTGTGTTAATAGTGGTGGTCCTGTGTGGGAACCATGGACTGAACCCAGAGCAAAAAAAGAAACATGATGGTGTCATGCAGGGTCTAGAACTGGCCTCGCTCCGGGATCGCTCTGGGCTAACATTCAAACCCAGCTGCTCTGAAACGATCCGTATGACAGTGGTTCTGTTCACTGAAACGTACTTCAGTTTGATCAGCCTCAGTGTTTCCTCTGAGAGAGATCTGGAACTGAAATCTCACACACACACACACACACACGCTCTCCTTCCAGGCCTGGTAAAGGTAGCTGTGCTATTTTAGTGTGCACTCACACAGGTGCACTGAGTTCTGGGAAGGCCGGATTCTTCCGTACTGAGATAACCGCACCCACAGCCGCTGCTGCTTTCAGTGACCCACGCTTGTCGTTAGCAGAGAAGAAGAGTATGTCTGAGACCTTTGACCCAGATGGTGGTGGGTGTACGGCCTTTGTCAATCTAGACTTATTTCCTTTGTGGCCAGGTTGAGGTCACAAGCTGATATCGATGAGCCCCTGCACACAGCGCTCCCATACACGAGCGAAACAACACCAGGAACGTATGCTAAAACACCAAACAGACTTGTGGACAGGAAGCTGGCGTCAAATTAGAAGACCCCCGTGTCATGACGTTGGCACTGAGAGGTTTTACACTCCCTGAATGACTGTGCCCGATCATAGAAGCGGGTTATTCACTCAGCGGGAGGTTGTGGAGTTTATAGCATTTCAAAAGTTGTGAATAGAAAATGGTCTGTCAGATTGATGATTGTGGGACCTAATGTGGGACCAGTTTGCTTGACCATAATCACATCTTTGACTGGGAAGCGTTAGCTGGGCTATGGGCTATAGCTACTTATCCTATCTGGGGTTTAGCTTCAAAGTTCTTAGAGGCTGCATTGATAAATGCCCTGTAGCTTAATGTTACACATGCCTTATAGACTACTTGTACATGCATGCCTGTAGGGTGCTTGTATATGCATGCCCTGTAGCGCACACACACACACACACACACACACACACACAAACACACACACTCCCTATAAGCTGCTTGTATATGCATGCCCTGTAGCGCACACACACACACACACACAAACACACACACTCCCTATAAGCTGCTTGTATATGCATGTCCTGTAGCCTACGCCTGTTCAAGTTCAAGTTCAAGTTCGGTTTATTGTCACATACATAGTCATACACAGTATAACGAGCAGTGAAATGGTGGAGAGTGCTCTGTCCAAACTGAGGAAGAGAAACAGGGGTGCATAGAGAAAAAAAAAAAAAAAAATATATATATATATATATATAAAAATATATATATATATATATATATATATATATATATATATATATATATATATATATATATATATATATGCAGATAAATATATATATATATATATATATATATATATATATATATATATATATATATATATATATGCAGATAAATATATATATTCTATGTATGTACAAAAATATATTAACAATGTATGTACAATATATGTATATTATGATTATATACACAATGTACAATGTATATGGTTGGGTATATATGTACACAATCTACAGAATGTACAGATCCATTTTGTATAATACCATATCTACAGTTGTGTAACAGGGTAATTGAGTATAAATCTAAATCTATATATACAGATGTACAGATATACAAGATGTCGGTGAATACCGGGGCTAGCTGATCTGCGCAGGCTTTGAGGACCCTCCCGCAGATACCGTCTGGTCCCATCGCCTTCCTGGTATTCACCCTTTTAAACACTCTCCTCACGTCACTCTCCGTGATGATGAGAGGGCGCTGTTCTATGGTGGGCCCCGCGCATGTGCCATTGGCTGCGCCGTTAGCACTGGCGCCGTTAGCACTGGCGCCGTTAGCACTGGCGCCGTTAGCACTGGCGCCGTTAGCACTGGCGCCGTTAGCACTGGCGCCGTTAGCATTTGTGCTGCTAGATGTAGCCTCGAAGCGAGCGAAGAATGTATTCAGCTCGTTCGCCAGAGACTCATCCGCACTCATCAGTCCGGAGGGTGGGCTCCTGTAGTCCGTGATCGTCCGTAGTCCCTGCCACAGGGATCTAGAGCCACTCTGCTGGAACTGTGTCTCTAGTTTCTTCCCGTAGCGCCGCTTCGCCTCCCTCACCGCCCTGCGCACTCCGTATGCTGCGGACTTGTACTCGTCCATGTTCCCGCTGATGATCCCCGCATTGTAGGCAGCAGTGCGAGAGTTCAGAGCCTCGCGGATGGTTTTGTCCACGCAGGGCTTCTGGTTGGAAATGCCGTGTAGACCAATGCCTCATGTTGCAGTACCTTCTTACCCGTTGGAGATCTTTGCCACATAGAAGTTCTAGGCAGGTGGTTTATTTGAGGCTGTTAAACCAAGATATATTCCTTTATATGCCTTTGTGGAGAAAAGTAGGTATGGACGCCCCATTACAGCATTGGGCTGTACTCGGGTGGGGTTGTTTGGACAGATGTATTTGACCGTAAGCCGATTAAGATTCACGTTGGCAAGAAGCAAAGGCTACTGGCTCTTACCTTTTTAGGTAAGGGGCCTGGGAGGGAGGTCAGAGGTCAAAGGTGATGGAAGCTTTACTGTCCAGAGTGTCAGGTGTCATCTCTGAGCTTACAGTGTCTTACGCGAGGTACCTACTGCTACACATGGCATATGCACAAGGGCTTCTCTTAGTCCTGTTCGTACTGCAGTTACACCAGTTATGTAGTCAGGTGGCCTGCACGGTCCTGCACCTGTTCAGGCTGCACGTATGAGACAGTACAGGACACTCACTCAGGCATTGCAGGACTTTCTGTGCCGGGGAGCTGTAAGACGACAGAACGGAATCTTCGTGCCCTGTTTCGTCTCTTTCACTGTACCGTAGTGGATCTTGAGTCACTTGCATGCCGGGATGTGTATTTCCGAGAGCCTCCTGCCAGACTTCCCAGCAGCCCTGGTGGAACTGCTGGAACATGCGTCATTTGCATCAGTCTGAGCGCACCGCATAGATCACGGCACAAACGAGCCCTGAGTGCGTAACAAAAAAAAACTCTTGGTCTCTAATGTCAGCACAGCCCGGGTTTGCTGGTGTGGGGGCTTCTGGGGTTCCTGTTCGGGAAGACTGACATCATCGCGCATTACGAGAGGGAGGGTGGGGGAGCCCCTGAGCACACGACCCATAAAACAGCCCCATTTCTTGCAGGATAAACAGAGCTTGAGAAAAGCAGGTCACTCCAGGCTAGTGCCCGCATGGCTGGACAGCACCTGCTCACACACTCCACACACACTGATGCAAAAGGTGTCCAGTTTAACCCCTCTCCGTGGCTTCCTGTCGTGTGTGTGTGTGTGTGTGTGTGTGTGTGTGTGTGTGTGTGTGTGTGTGTGTGTGTGTGTGTGTGTGTGTGTGTGTGTGTGTGTGTGTGAACCACTTAAACCCCCCCCCCCCTTCCCGGTGACCTTCGACCCACGACGCCTCTCTATCTCCAAACCCCGCAGCCCTCAGGCGTGCTCCCAGCACCCCCTGGAGATGCCGATTATGTCCGTGTTGTTTTATTAAGACTACACTGCTTTGCCAACACTCAAGTGACATCATTCGGTTCAGAAAGGAAACAAACCTTCATGTGGATTCGGACCTTCTGGTGAGAGAAGCCTTGGCATGCAGACGGAGATGGAAAAAAGGCATTAGTACAGCAGAGGAGTGGGAAAGGCCCTCACTTGGATCTTTAACAGATACGGGGCAGAGCAGAGGAGAGTGAGCTAAGAGAAGACCTGCTCGGACACCGTGAGCAGTGGGAGCATATCTTCCAGACTGATGAGTCTCTTCTTACAGCAACCAATGAGGCCTTCTTTACCCAAGAGAATGCCAGTCAGGAACCGCCCCATCCCACAAAACATCCTTGATTTCCGATGTGATTTCCAAATTGAAATCAGTTCATCAGTAAGCGATAGATATTGACGTATCAAATGTCAGATGACGTATCGTACAGTTTAGCCTGACCCCGCTGTGACCCCAGTGGAGGAGAGTTCGACCTGGCCTTTACAGTCATTCCCAACGGGACAAAACAGTTTGCCAAACCGGCCTTCTTTTCCTAACCGCATTACGCACTCCCGAGTCTGAGCGGACACGTGTCCGTGATTTGCGCAGAACTGGAGTATGACCTGGGTGTTCTCGAACGCCAGTGTAGCTTACAGCACGATGGAGAGAGTTGACCCTTGACATCATGTGACGTGTGAGGGGCTCATTTAAAAAAAAGAAAGAGAAACGGCCAGCTCACCGGTAGAGAGCAGAAGTCCTTCGTTGGCGTCTTGGCGTCCTAAAAGTGGGCCATCTCCATTGCCTCCATCTTTCTGCTTCCTGCTCTGAATCTTGTATGACCCGTATTGCCGCTAAAATGCGGGGCTAGACAGCAGAGGGCAGAGCCACAGAAAACTGAGCACGATGGCGACAATGTGGAGCGTAGCACCGCTGTCACGGCGGCCTTAGGGCTGGTATCTCTGATCACACCTGAGCCAGGTAACTGAGTGCTGCAGAAATTTGGAACAAAAAAAAAAAAAAAGAAAAGTCTTTACTGGGGTTATTTGAGATCTCTCTGGAACTGTGGGGCAACTGACAACTTGCTGGACAGGCACTGTTCTCAGATCAGCTGAAGTGGGATTGGTGGAGGTGGTCTGTAGCTGCGTTAGAGCTGGGCTCTGTGTTTATCTGCGAGTGTCTTTGTGGGAACTGGCTGTGAGGTTTTGCGTGATCAGACTTAAGCTGATGACAGAATGGCAAAATAACCAAGGCAGACTTCTCTCTCTCTCTCTTGCACCCTCTCTCTCACCATCTGGTGTCTATCCATTGTACTTCAGCACAGCTTGCCTATCTGCCCCTCTCTCTCTCTCTCTCCCCCCCTGTCTTATTCTTTCCACCTCCATCACTCCTCATCTTCTCTCTTTTTCATCACTCTCTCTCTCTTTCACCCTCTCACCCTGTTTCCCTGCTCCTAGGCGGAGCCTTCCTGCGCTGTAGCGTCGGCGTGGCGACTGCTGGTGTTCACTGCCTATCGGGAGGCAGTGTCATCACACACACACACACAAACGTTCTTTCCTGGCCCCTGTTCTGTTTACCAGTGTCCCATGCAAAACTTTGGATTAGACTGTCGGCCTCCTGCTCCCGATGGGAAGCCCACACATGCTGTTAACTGTCCATCCTCGGCATCTGGCCGCGGTGAATGCCCTGACCTGGTTGCCCGGGGGATGGAGGGGTGTGTTTTTTGGAGTGGGCGGCAGGGGGGATGCGATACGTTGCACATGTATTTCCATGTAAATGTTATGCGGCAGGTAGCGCACGACTCCTGGATTTTCTTTCTTTGGGTTGTTGGTTTTTTTTTTTATGGAGGCCTTAAAGTGTGTGTGGGATGGTTGCCCAGTGCACCGGACACACACATACACACACACTTGGGTGCACAGCACATCTGGAGAGAGGTGTGTGTGTGTGTGTGTGTGTGTGTGTGTGTGTGTGTGTGTGTGTGTGTGTGTGTGTGTGTGTGTGTGTGTGTGTGTGTGTGTGTGTGTGTGTGGAGGGGGGGGGGGGGGATGTTTGTGTGGATGTGGGTGTGTGTGTGATAGTTGTTAGCGGCGGCGTCCTGCTCCGAGCTCTGGCAGCACGAATTTCTCAGTGCCACAGAGCTTTCATGTGTAGTTCAGTAAACGTCGCGAGCAAGGGCAGTTCTTCTCGTCCCCATACGCAGCAAGACACAGCAAGATGTTGTGATAACCCACGGCTTTGCAGGTTTGGGTTCGGGGTCTGTGTCTCAGAGCTGTGGCTGTCTTGGAAAGGAAGCAGGGATTGTGATATTGTGCTTTCAGGCAGGTGCAGGCATATTATTGAGTGGAAGATGGTGTTAGACCCGGCGAGCAGAGATCAAACTCACAGTTTTTAACACCGTGCTGCCAGGAGGTCAGCACGGGCACATTTAGACTCATACTGCAGTGAAACCTTAATATAGTTTCATTATATGTAAACATTATGCTTCTTCATGCGAGATGAGACAAGACGAGATGAGACAGTAGAGGAGAGAGAGGTACTGAAAACAGGAGAGAAGTGGTGATCAAAAAAACAGACGTATAATGGTCTTGTATTTCATTTTTTGGTAGCACCTTATAAATGAGCTGCGAGCAGACTTACCGGTCCGACGGAGTCCGACAGGTGCTGTAGTGGCTTTGCTCGGTCTTCAGAGTCTAGACGTGTTCGAGGAGAGAAGAGGAATAGAGGAGGAGTAGAGGGGAGAGGAGAAGAGATTGGAGGAAAGGAGTAAAGGAGGAGGAGAGGGGAGAGAAAGGTAATCCAGCATATTCTGAGGAGTAAGTGCACATAACAGTAACAGCGGGTGTAGCTGAGCGTCTTTCTGTTGCACTGAAACGTTTGTTTGTTTGTTTGTTTGAGTTTGGAGCTCTTTGGAATAGCGCCATGTGGCCAGATTAAGCGTGCGTGAACTGAACCGGGTGCAGCAGAGTGTTTAGGTGCTCCACTGACCTGAGATCAGAGGCTGGCACACCATGGCGACCCCGCGGGGAAGCATACGTCATGCCCTGTCATCTCCTCTGCTTCCTTCTCCTCTCTCCTCCTCTCTCTCTCTCCTCTGCGTGGTCTCCCCAGCTCCTCTCGTCTCCTGATCGCATCCAGATGCTGCCCCCTCTGTGTCTCTCTCTCTCTCTAACAAGGGCTGGGGGTGGAGGGAGCTGAGGAGTATCTGTGCTCTGACCTCATCTCTGCTTGCCTTTCTCCCTGCTTTTTGATCACGGGCTACAAAACCAACCACAGACGTGGTATGCACGCGTAAGTCCCGGCGTGTGAACCCGGGGCTCCTCTAGCGCCCCCTCAGGACCGCTCCAGACGGAGCCCCTCTTAAACGAGGCAGACGCACCTTCTGGTGAGGGCTAATGCTTGCTGGCATGGCATGGGTTTCTGTGGTGGGGTTGAAATGTGGAGGTTAAGGGCTTAAAACCTGTTATATATGCGCGCGCACACATACACATACACACAGAGCCAGTGTTGTTTTAAGAATACCACTGACTAATCCTGCAGGTATGTGTGTGATGTGCCTGTAAATGTCTTGATGCAGGCCAGGAAGATTTCCCTGGAGTGTGGGCCTCCCCCGTGTGGGAGTGCTGGCCTCTCCCGTGAGGGAACAGCTGTTTAAATCGCCTCTTCTCCCTCCCCAGTTACTCACGTGCCAAAGCATTCTCTCCCGTTATGTGCCTGTGTCATTCCGGCATGGCGTTCCGGGCGAGCGGTACTGGGAGACCCTGCTATGTTTACATAGGGCCACTTGCTAACTTGCTAACTGTGTGGGCTGGACACGGGGGGAGCCCCAGGGCATTATGGGGTCACCAGAGTGGAAAACTTTATCCAGAATGGAGGCACTCTCTGCTCTGCCATAGCCTTCAGGAGGAAGTAGTGGTTCAAACAGTGGTGTGCGCGCACGCACTCAGACACACACAAACAGTGACTGTTTTGCTGCTGGATTAGGCATAATGATATTCCTAAATTAATCCAGGGAAAGTGTAAGCATAGTGTTGGCTGGTTGGTTGAAGAAGGCCGTGGTCCTCTGACGTTGCGGTGAAGAGTGTTGGGCAGAGTAGCATTGATGTAGACACACACGTTCTGTGGGGAAGAAACCAAATAGTCTTGTGCTGCATGGCGATCTCCTCCGCATGGAAAATGTAAAATGCACTTCTAACGCTTATTTATTTTATCTTTTTTTTTTTTTTTCGTGGAATGCAATTTATTTCATGAAATTTGTTTGAAATGTCTGCATTTTAATGAAATATAACATTTGAAAAGTGGTTCTAATAAAATAAATGAGGTCTGAGTTCTGTTGTGCATTATAGTACTGCAGTACAGTCATACACACACACACGTGCGCACGCACGCACGCACGCTCAACAGTTGGCCAGTCTTCATCTTTGAATGTAGTCACTTGATTGCTGCATGATTGAGTAGGTGGTGCTGTGGCAGGTTGTTGGAGGCCAGTTTGAGTGCGTGCGTAACAAACACACACACACACACGCGTGCGGAATGGATGGCGAGGTGTCTGCAATTTATCTGTGGTGATATGGGACTGGGTGCAGAGGGAGTGAGACAATGAGAGATGGCGTGAGTGAGAGAGAGCGAGTGAGTGCTCCCCAGCCGTGCCGACGGAGCTGGGACTCGTTCTCCACCCTCCTCCAGTAGCGACGCTCGGGGGCTGGGTGATGGAGGAGTGCCAATAGTCACACACCTCCGTCTGAACGGAACAGACGAACATGACCCGGCTCATTGCGTCACATAGATGTGGGCCGCTGGGTTTCCGTGTCATATCAGAATGAGGTTGTATGATGTAACCGCCCCCCCAACTGTCAGAATGGTTTGAGCCTGTGTGCTGTTGAATGACGCTCACTATAAAGCAGGTGATGAGCTATTTTCCCGTCCTTTCCGGACTCCCTTTCAGGGCGTTCGACAGGCACTCAGCGGTGTTGGCGCAGCCACTCAAAGCCGCCGTGCCCTCAAGCTGCGGAGTGCGCCACCCTGCGGAACCCGCCGGGCCACGCCCCACGTTGTGCCAGGATCGTTTAACCTGTGTGCTCCGTGTCTCTTTGCGATGGGACCTTTTGATCCGATTCAGAGAAGAGCTCTATTGTGTTAGGGCGCCGTCTTGATGTCCCGTCTGTCCCGGCAGCGCCAGACGGCGCGAGTCAAAGGCCACGACAAACAGCGAGAGGGCGAGGTTTCCGGAGAACGCTTGGCGTTAGCTCATTAACGGGGCGGCGCTGTGGTCCACCCGCCCTCGGCCACCTCCCCCGCTGCAGGGTTTCACCATACAGATTTAACGGAAACCAGGCGAAGCACAACTTTGTGGGCGTGTTTTTTTTTTTCCCCGTGCGAGGCTGAGGAGGGAGGGAGTAGGAGGCTATGGTGAAGAGGTGTGGCCTCTTGTTTGGCTCACGCGGCATCGAGGCCAGGTGCTTTTGGACCGCTTCCTTATTGAACCTTTCATCTAAATGCCCAGGTGCATTTTGCTCATGATGGGTGAACTTAACTGTGTGTGTGTGTGTGTGTGTGTGTGTGTGAGAGAGAGAGAGAGAGAGAGAGAGGGAGAGACGCCCTTGCGTTTGCTGTTGCAGGCCGCGTGCTTCAGCTCCGTGATTGTGTGATTTAGGGAAGAGTGATGAGGCCTGCATGCTCTGAGTGCTGGATCAGCTGTAGCCACCAGGGGGCAGCAGTGGCGATAGCTGGCAGTGTGCTGCTCTGGGGGGGCAGAGAAGCTCTAGACATGAGGAGAGTGTTATTTAGTGTGTGGACTATTTGGAGGTGTGTGTGTGAGAACATGTTCTCACACACACAGAGAGTAGTGTCTTGCTGTAGATACAGATACGGCCTCATACGGGGGGTATCTTACAGTGGGGGAAGGCTTAAGTTAGGGTGGGGCTTTTTTGTTACTGCATATTTTGAGTCAAAGTCCTCACAAATACAGCAAAACACCACTGTGTGTGTGTGTGTGTGTGTGTGCGAGAGTGAGAGCTCTCATAATGAAACACACGTCAGCTGTTAAATAACAGCTTATGGTGGTGATGCTTCTCAGTGCTTGGTCTTATTTCTCGGTTATGTTACCCAGCTGATAAGGTCATGGGCAATCACGGAGGGGCCCCCTTAACGGGGCGCGTGTCCCCTGCAGTAACCATGATGACAGGCCTGGCAACTCCCAGCACACAGAAATGAGACACAAATGCGCACACACATCGAATGTTGAGGTTCAGCAGGTGTGTGTGTGTGTGTGTGTGTGTGTGTGTGTGTGTGTGTGTGTGTGTGTGTGTGTGTGTGAGAGAAATTTTATTTTTAATCACTACCCAGTGCTTTCAAAGGGTTTGGATTAGGGTTAGGCTGGGTGTTGTTGGGGTTTGTGGGGGTTAGTGTGGGTTAGTGTGGCTGTTGGGGTTAATGTGAGTGTTGAGATTAGCGTGGGTTAGTGTGGATGTTGGGATTAGTGTGGGTTAGTGTGGTTGTTGAGAGTTGTTCCCCTGCTCCAACACACCTGGGCCGTTCACACGGGGATTGATGGACAGGACCGGATGGTAGCAGTTGGACCAGGGCTGTTCATATCTGAGCAGCGCAGTGACGGGTGCTGACAGAGCAGGGTGATGTCATAAACCAGGCGCTTTGCCGACCTGCTGCCCCCTCCTGGTGATGGGCGGGTCTGCCGCACGCCCAGCGCCCCTGTCCCGCTTAGGCCCGCTGGGGGCAAACCCCATCCACCGTGGCGTGTCGACGGCCCACGGGCGCGTGTGCACGCTTGTACACTCCCCGGTCTAGTAGACAGGTGCGGATATCCACTGCTCTTCTGAATAACAGAAAAATAGTTTTCTTTTATATGACGTTTTATGAGTTTTCCGATCACGGCTAAGAGCGTAGCCAGTACCCCTCACGCTATCCACGGGTTGAAATCTGGAGCGCATGTTTTTGGAAACAGTCACAGAGCGTGTTGTTTTACTAGGTGGAACATGAAGGTTTTTCTTAATGTATTCAAGACAGAAAGTAATGGGAAGTGAAAGGTGTCCTTCGTTAACCAGACACAACTCGGCTTTTGTTTTGTGTTTGAATCGCTCTCGCGTTGAGTCCAACACGATGTCTCACATCAGTTCCCGAGACATCTTGGTTTTTACTCCAGACTCGCAGATTTATGGCGTGCTGTTTGACAGTGCTTTAATTTAGCAAGAAGATGATTCCAGCATGAACGTTTGATTTCACCATACTTACCTGAGCTGCGGTAATTGCAGGCTGTCACCTACGCACGCTGGAACTTTGTCAGAGCCAACACACTTGATCCAAGACCTGCTGTCTGATTGGTCACGCAGACCTATCATTGTTTATTCGTGACTTGCGCCCTTTGACCTTGGCTCCAGTAAATCACTGGCAAGACAGCTGATGACTGTAGCCAAGCCGACACCCAGCATGCCGTGTGGCGAGGAGCATGACGTGAGATGCATCTGGGAGTTGTCTCTGAAGTTGCACCTTTTAAGAGGGAAGCTGCTCCGCTGAGCTGCGCTAAATCACTCCGAGAGCTGAGTTTGTCTCCCGTGGGCCCTGGCTGGCCTCGCTACATGTGTGTTCTTCAGAAATACGCATGCTGGCTCCCTTACTCTCCAAGTGTCTCAGGCTTTCTCCATTTCTTCTCTCTCTGATCCATTTGAGCCATGTCTGAGATGTCATCCCTTACTCACTCCTGACGTGATGTTCGTCTTCACGGCTGTGTTGTCTTCCCACTGCCTCAGAGGGTTTGGCGCGTCTCTGGTCACTGTCCAGTACCACCGGAAGCTTTATCCCGTGTCCCCTGAACTGGGTCACTCAGGAAGACTCGCCCTTGCAGACAGATAAATGCCCTCAAGGTGCCAAACGTTGATTTCGAGCAGTCAGGCCCGAGTTCTGGATGTCAAAGGAGGTCTCAGATTCCAGGAGGTCTCGGATTCACCCGAAAGAAGCTCCTAGCTGGGTCCAGCAGCTGACGAGGAAAGCCAAGATCTGGGGAAGAAAAAGTCAAAGCGCTGGACATCCAGAAGTCGTGTCTCCTTTCATCCCGTTTTGAATGGAAACTTGGAGCTTGGCCATGCTTGTCATCTCTTTGTCTCTTGCTTCATGGTTGAGATGCTTCGACCAGGCGTCCGTTTGGAGTCCATGCCTCCCTGCGTTTCCGTCACTCCTGGACGCTCTTGTCCTAAACGTTTCAAAATGGCCCCTTACTCCTGATGCAGAGACACGTTCCAGGCCTTGGCGCTCACATGCTGTGGTACCTCTGTGGGCTCTGTGTTTGTCTCCTGGAGACCCCTCCAGAGCTTTCTTTCAGCTCGGTTCCTGTCGACATCTAGCTGACGCAGTCCAGCCGGATCGTAACAAGTGGGGTAGGTGTGGTGGATCTAGAGCTAAGCCCCACAGGGCGCTGGCTCTCTGGGCGGGGCGTAGCAGCCCTCAGCTATAGCGGGTGAATCCGCCTGGGGACGTGTGGGGACGTGTGGCTTGTTTTGCAGTTCTCCAGCTCAGAGGTGTTTGTGTGAGTTTGACAGAAGCGCTGAAATAATAACAAACATCCCTCCTCTCTCTGCAGGCGTGAGTGTGTATGTGTGCATGTATGTGTGCGTGTATGTGTGCGTGTATGTGTGCGTGTGTGTGTGCGTGTGTGTGTGCGTGTGTGTGTGTGTGTGCGTGTGTGTGTGCGTGTGTGTGTGCGTGTGCGTGTGCGTGTGTGTGTGCGTGTGTGTGCGTGTGCGTGTGTGTGTGTGTGTGCGTGTGTGTGTGCGTGTGCGTGTGCGTGTGCGTGTGCGTGTGCGTGTGTGTGTGCGTGTGTGTGTGCGTGTGCGTGTGCGTGTGCGTGTGCGTGTGCGTGTGCGTGTGCGTGTGTGTGTGTGTGTGTGTGGTTTTGGCTGGAGCCCATCGGGCCTCTTATGGTGTAATGTGCGTTTATAAACTGGTAAACCCGCACTGCAAAGCCTCTCTCACTAATCCACACTTTGGGAGTGATTGTTTAGAGACAGTGCCAGAGCCAACGCGGCAAGACCCGGGCAGAGCGGTAGAAACACCCCACAACCCCAGAATGTCCTACATACAGTAATGGAGTTATTTCATCAGAGCGCCTCATTCTATGAGCCATGGGAAGTTCCAGTAAGCTTGTGTATCTGAGTGTGTGTGCCTGCGTGCGTGTGTGTGCGCTGGCACAGGTTGCTGGCTAGTTAGTCCTGGGGGGGTTGGCAATTGCTCAGTGTCGCCCCCAAGAGAAGAAATTGCAAAATGTATTACACACACACACACACACACACACACACACACACATCCAACACAGTTTACATTTGGACACTTTAGTGCTCCACCCACAGAATGTAAGATATTGTCATCTTCTGAAAAATGAACAAATCTCCAAAGCGGATGGCCCAGGTGACTCAGATGTCTGACGCCAGTGCTGCTGTACTGAACAGTTTGAGGGCTGTCGGTCACCCTGGCCTTCCCCCTGCTCTTCTCAAGGGCTTATGAGTGACGCCTGCCTCTCAGTGGTTAATGTCTCCACTCAGGAGAGCTACCTTTCTCTCTCACCCCTGACCTGAGGCCCCCGTGTGTACCAGCTCGAGTGGCATAGTGTGTTTTACGCTCAATGTGTTGCGAGCCTCCAAACACACACTCTTTCCAGCGTCTCCCCATCTGTGGGCCAGCCGTGGTACTGGCGATGATGGCTGTAGTGCAGGTGGAAAGGGGGGCGTGATTTGTTAGGGTGATGTATTTTGCGTGACAGCAGGTATATAAGTAATAGTTTTAATGTAGAAAATAACTACTTCTCTTAAGTCTATATATGTGTGTGTGTGTGTGTGTGTGTGTGTGTGTGTGTGTGTGTGTGTGTGTGTGTTTGTGTGTGTGTGTGTGTGGACCCAACTAGCTGCATCATGTCGGGGTGCACCTGGCCTTGCCTCACTGTCACTGGAGGAGCAGATAGAAACAGGGCGGGGCTTTTTGGGAGGCAGGGAGTGATTGTGTCATCAGATTGATGATGTAGAATTACAGCTGTGTGTTAAAGGGTCTGTACTGTACGTACTCACCAACAGAGCTGTGTGTTATGGAGCCGGGATGCAGCACATACAGTGGAACGTGTGAGTGTGTGTGTGTGTGTGCTCTTATTAAAGACACCCTGTGGAAGTAACACGAGGGCTGAAGTGCTTTTGCACATTGCCTGCTGCTTTATTCTGACAGTCCCCGCCACCATCCCCCACATTCTTACTGTGCTTTATTGCTTTCCTAACTGCTGAGACCCTGAAACAATGACAGAAGGATGCGTAGTGCATCTGAGGAACAGGTCAGCAGTTTCCAGCCTTGAGGGGTCCCACGCTGGATAAACGCCACACCGCTGGCAGCCTCCCCTCTTACAGCTCAACTCTTACGCTGCTTCCTGCTTTTGTTTCCTCCCCAGAGGTCATTGACGACATCACTCAGCTGGTGGACAAAACGGACGGCCGGATCCGCAACGAGACACAAAGGGTCAAACTAGTGGAGACCAAATCGGCTTCCTGTGGTAAGTTTGTGGGCGTGGCCTGCATGAGCCCCGCCCCTGTTTTAAACCACTTCTCACTCCCATCTTGATCAAACGAGTCCAGGACAGAAGCATCACGGAATCCAGCTAAAATCCAAACTCGACCCTAATGCAGCCCTAATGCTTCCTTTTGTCTGCGGCGTGGAAGCTGACCGCCTCAGATCACAGATCCTCGTAACTCACGGCTGCTGTCTAGAGCACGTGTCTTACTTCCTCTCGCAAGCTGCTTTTACATTAGCGCGATCAGGGATGACATCATAACTAAGCCCCTCCCTCTCCAGCCGCTGGGTCCGAGGCTCTGTGACAGCGGCCCGTGCGTCAGAGCCGCTCTGCCCCTCCTCCCTGGGCGTGGCCAGAGGTGGCGGAGGCCCAGCGCCGTTCGGGTGGATTTGTGGAGGTGATGTGTGTTCTGATGTTCGTTCTCTCTCTCTCTCTCTCTCTCTCTCTCTCTCTCTCTGCTTATGAGCATTTCATTTCCAATCCATATGTGGAGTTATGGCTCAACTTGTGCTGTCCTACTGAACACCTGTGGCCCTGTAAGTGCGTCTGTTTGGAGGGTAAATGCAGGGACCGCATTTCCTGAGTGCTGGACCCTCACAGTGGGTTTGTGCGTCTGGATTGTAGGCACCATTATTTGTAGGCACCATGATTTGTCAATGAAATCACTTCAAAGGAAGCCATACCGGTCAGAATGAGTCTCTGATCCGATCCAGCTCTGTATTTGTAATGGGAGTGATCTGTGTGGTTTGGGAGTCGGTGGGGGGGGGGGGTATTGGTGTTGGAGCTGGAGTTGTGTTCCAGAACCCTGGCTAACTGCCCTCAGCGGGTGGAGGGCCCTGTTTGCCTACCAAACTCCATAGTGCATCACCAGGGAGATGAAGGTGTAGTTGTGTTGAGAGAGGACAGCTAACTTCATCCGTAATTCCGCCCTCTCGGCCCCGTGGCTCGGGTAGGGGTGTGGCGGGGGAGGGGTTGTTTGCTGATCCCAGATGGATGAACAAAGTTTCTCCCTCCCTCTCTGTCCGAGTGTTGCGTCTCTAGCTTTTAACACCTCTCCGTCCCCGTGTGTTCTGTGTGGGAGGGATGGGGGTGGGGGGAGGACAGATGAATGGAAACATTCCTCCTTTTCGCCTGTATGCCACCTCTTGTTTCTCCTGCTCTTTCAGCTGCCACTCGCTGCCTCTCCTCAACCTCCACGCACCTTGACTTTGTTTGACACCTGTCTTTGTCTCGTGGAAAGAAAGAATTAAAAATATAACATGCCAGAAACTGTTTTGCGGTTCTCTTTCGCTTTTTCTACTGCGCGCACACACACACACACACACACACACACACACACACACACACACACACACACACACACAGAGTTCATGCCTTTCTCCTGCTTATTTTCCACTGCTTTTTTTGCTGATGTTTTTAATGTGTGATCAGGGTTACATGATCCTGCTCCACACAGCTCCAGTGGACGTCCTCTGGTGTCCTCCCCAGGCAGGAGGCGGGCGGCCTTCTTCGCCTGACCGACGGGCCAGGACTCACGGCTCGGGAGGTGGAATGCGTCCTGTGTGGGTACCTCTGCCTTGTCCTGGGGGGGGGGTCCGGCAGTTGACCAGCAGCCGTGAGCCCCAGATAGATGGCAGACAGCCAGGTGTTTTGCAGGAGACGAGGACCTGAGACTGGCACCATCCTTCCTTAATCATCTCAGTAAGAATGCAGCGTAGTACTGAAATAACTCTGCTGGGCTGGGGTTGGTCCCAGAGTGCTGTCTGGATCACATCACAACGCTGGCCCTCGGTCTCCCACTCCGGGAAGACGCCTTCCCAGGTTTTACTGGATGTGAGTTTTTCACGGTTTCACGGCCCTGTTTCTTTTTGGTGGTGGGGATTTATCTTTGTCCCTCATGTGCTTTGTCTAGTAAAGAGTTTCACCCGTAACTTTTACCGACTCTGCCAGGCCCTGTGCGCCCTCCGTTCTCCTCTGATGACCTATCTCTTCTTGGCGGGAGCTTGCACCATTTTTCCACCCAATCTATCCCATTTTCCGGAGGTGGGAATTCTGCTCTCCTGCCTCTGCCTGAACACCCCCCCCCCCCCCGCCCCCCGGCAGTGGCATCTCACCCCCCGAGCTTTGCAGGATTTGGCGGCAGTGATGACTGGGTCCCTATTTCGCGCCGACACGCCAACGGAGCCCCAGCCAACACGAGTCCAGTGATTAGAGCGACGTAAAGCAGGGGTTGGGAGAGTTACCGCGCACCAGCCTGGCCAGAGCGAAGAAGGGAGCACTCATGCCAAGCCTCTGGCGTCTGATTGCTGGAGATAAGAAGGTTTTGAAGCGAGATGCGGTGGTTTGATGACAGAAAGGTGTGGGCATTTTGAAAATGGACACAGCAGACTGGTAATGGTGGTGTCCTGTGTGAGGAGGATTTTGCATGTATCCTTACGCAAATCATTTGATGGCATCAACAACTTTATAAGCAAAGGGTTTGTGGATCGCTGCTGGATAGTTCACAAACGTGATGCAGTTACACACAGTAAATCAGAATGCCTGTGAACTGTGCGTGTGACTCACAGGAGATGAGGCATCCTTCTATCATTCTATTCACACCTTCCAGGAATTTCAGAGAGGAGTTCCCCCCCACCACCACCCTCGTGTGGATGTGAAACAGCTGCAGACAGCGAGCGACGCCAAGCTTCTTTTACCCATTCTGACCAGCAGCTCGCTAAATGAGAGGCAGATGCTTAGCAGAAAACGCTTTCCCATTGTCGTGCACGCGCTGGAGTTTTGTTCCCGAGATGTGGACCGTTAGACCGGAGCTTTCCTGAGAGCACTCGTTTGACCCCGGCATTCCTTCGTCCGCTCTGACAGGACTCTGAGGAAAGTGAAAGGATTTCTTTATCTCCGCTTGCGATAAATAGAGCTGTGTCACTGACGCCTGGCACAATAGAGTGATGCTAATTCAGGATCAGAATTTACTCAAACACAAATAAGGCACAATAATATGCACAGATATTGCATAATAGAAGTTGGAGAACAGAATATCCATGTTGGAATTTGCTCTGAAGTTCAATGCGGTGGTCTCTTTCTCGTCTGGAGTAATCGGTTCAACTTGCTGCTTTGAAATGTTAAAACCGCTTTGATCTGCACTTGAAGGATCAGACCTCCTCTGTTGAGTGGTTGTAATGCAGGATACCCTGACGCTAAAGGGCAAAGCTCGTCTCCGTGACGGGCACGGCCGCTGGGGTACTTACCCACAAGCCCTGCAGATCACATTATGGACTCTGACGGGCTTTTGTGATGAGCTGCGCACCGAAGTGCTGCCAAGGAAAGTCTGGGGAATTACTACACAGCCATGTGGATTCACACTGTGTGTGTGTGTGTGTGTGTGGGTGTGTGTGTGTGTGGGTGGGTGTGTGCGTGTGTGTGTGTTTTAAACAGGTATGCTGGTAGTGATCGTGCTCCTGCTTATAGCCATCGTGGTGGTGGCCTCTTGGCCTACCTAATAAAGTGCCCCGCGTGTCCTGCCCGAACGCTGAGCACAGGTGCTACAGCTCCGAGGGAGAAGGGGTGAGACACCTCCCACCCCCCCCCGTTCTGTTCTATAACTTCTGGATGGTACTGCTGTGCTGTCTTTTTAAAAATAAACATTAAGCCAAGAAGTGAACTTGCATTTAAAAACACAAGAATATCATGCACCTGTAATTTCTGCCTGTTTTTTCCTTAATGTCTTGGGAAAACATTGTTATGTTTGAGAAACAGAACTGTTTGGAATATCACGTTTGTCCCCCCCATATGAAACGCATGAGTGGGGGAGCAGTGACTTCAGCAGGGATGTGGGGAACCTTGCGCCCCACTAACCGCGCGCCCCTCCGGCCGCTGTCGGCATGTCTCGTCAGGCCTCCTCTACTGTAGTCGTGTTTTGCACTTTCATGTATCTGAAGTTGTTGTATTATGTTATCAGAAGGATTCCAGCTAACTGTCGTTACAGGAGAATCAGCTGGAGTGTTAGTTGACTCTTCTGATCACTGGACTTTATGGTTACTCAACTCTAATAAATGTGTTTTCATCAGCTTCCTCTGATCTTTGATATATAACTAAATTAATGGTGTGTCCCTACGATCAGGAGCTGTTAATTTTTAACTGGCTGTTTTTTGTTTTTTTTCTTTTGTTTGTAAAAAATTTAATTGTTTACAATTGGGAAACAATTGATTAAAAAAAATAAAAGAAATGTGAAAAGAAATTAAATTTTGATCATTTAAAGGAGATCATTCAGATTAATTTATGAAGTCGATAGTAGTGACATAGAAGGATTTTATTAAACTGAGTGCTGAACTGAGCTGGGACCAGATCACTGTTCAGTAGTTCCTCTTCCTCTCTGGTTTTTAATCACAACCATCTAAACAACCACAAACAAACAAAAAATAAAAAATAAAAAAAGACATTAACAAAATCCACAATGTCTTGTCATTAAATATTTTCATATATAATAACCATAATATATTAGTATGCGGATTTATATTTGCCACAGCTAAATTTACAATTTCATAGTAGGAACCAAAAGCAGTGTTCTGTTTGGACAGGTCTGATAGTCACGTCAAATACGGTATCCATGTTTTCACTGCTTAAGATAAAAAAAATTAAAAAGTAAGAAGAAAAAAACGTAAATTTACATCATAACGATATTGTATAGTAACAAAAACTGGGCAGATTGATTTATACTGACATATAGTGCCAAAAATGGATACATTTACAAAGTGGTATCTATGAACATTATTATGTAGAAACTAACGTGAAACTGTGTCATGTGTGTAACTACATGTATGTCATCTATGATTCAATCAACACAATCTGCAAGTAAGTGAGCAGGACGCAGACGTACAGACGATGAACACTGAGCACTGAACCGTTCACGCAGTTTCACTCATCAGGAGTAAACACGTCAGGGTGGTTTACTTTCCATCCCGTAGCACGCGCGTGTGTGTGTGTGTGCTCGCTGCCGGAGCTGATGCACTCTGGGATCTGTGGTTGATTCCCCTACGATAAAAAAAGCAATTGGGCTCAGTATCATTTTTTTCTCTTTTCTTTTTCACAGTTATACTGAGAATTTTTTTATTTAAATTTTTTTTTCTCAAGCTATATATATGAGCTGCATGGGGGTCAGTGGCCTCATAAGACACTGAGGTGTTTTTGTTGGGGGGTATTTTTTTGTTAGTTTTTTTTACACCTCTTACTACAAATTCTTACTAGTACATTAACTGACATTAAAGAAAATATTTCTTTCTAAATACTGTTTCACACAAAATCCTACCTGGGCACATACTGCTGTGACTGCCAAACTCTTTCGCATTCAGAAAAGGCCATTTTATGTTGGTCTTGTGTTTCCTCTACTTTAGCTGAAGGGTTTGTCTTTGTGTCTGGGCTGCACAGACCTGGGTGAACCTCAGCATTACACACAAACACAGCGTGGTGTTCAACGGTTTCATTGAAAGACAAAAGTAGAATTCGTTGTGCATGGTAGTAATCTGAGGTTTCTGTCATTTGATGTTTTTAAATGCTAAAACTAATACACACACTCTTTTTGTGTATGCATCCTTGCTTAGAAGCTGGGCAGACAAAATGAAATATAATTTTATCATTACATACGTTTGGTAACTACTTAAATAGCTAATGAAAATACACTAAATTGTATTTTCTCCTTGTTTAACTAATACAGACTAAATAAAATTCTGAATGTCCCACCATATGTGTTGATAACGCTGGAGTGTGGACCATAGACTTGTCCTGAAACATGATTTAACACCTGTTTGAAGAATTATTTACTGGAAAGGACACATTGTTAGCAAATGAGTATTAACTGTTTTATTTGTGTGTGTCATGATCTACTGTTTAAAAATGTGAACGATGGAATAAATTCAAAATGAAGAAGACTTAAATACTTGCACTGAAAATGTAAATCTCTGCTTTTATGGTTTTCTGCATTAATGAAAAAGTTCATTTTTATTTTCTTTTTTAGATTTTTTTTGTAAGTGGCCTTGTGTGTAAGATAATCAAACCACTATGTTTTTGTATTATATAGCAGCACCAGCTTTCAGATCTCTGTGGAATTATTAGTCATATAATGAACATGCATGTTCTACACTGTTGTCCACACTTAACATGAGTCATGTTAATAGTGTTAATATCTGCCAGCAAAACCTTTGCGTTCAGGTCTGTTGTCAAATGACGCGTACTTTAAGCATTAAATCCCAAATCCATGTTACAATTTGTGTATTTGCCTAAAAACAGAACATCTAAGAAGCACGTTTTGGAAAGAAATCACCACAGATACACGTACTGGAAAAATCTGGGAAAATGTGCCTTGTTTACTTTTAAGCAATGACTCCTCTTTTGTCTAATAAAGTCCAAATATCCAGAGAAATGGGTGATATCGTAACAAACAAAAAAGGCTTAAGAGTAGATAAAAAATAAAATGTCCTTGTGTTTTTATGGAGTGCCTTCAGAGCCTTTTTTGGCAGTCTGTGCATTTTAATTCTGAATGAATATATATTTATATGAATATGAACTCGGTGCAAACTTGCCAAATCCAGATAAACAGACCTTGATGGAAATTAATAAGAAATAAAAACGGCAAGGTAAGCTCCTTCACAACAGTTTTCGTTTAAAGAGAAAACGTTCTCTTCATCCCTCCATTCCGGAGAGCAACGCTCCGTATCAGTCTTGTCTCAGCCCCTTCCCTCTTTCTTCTTGGCTCCTGGATTCCTCCATCCAGGTTGCAATGGCAGACTTTTCCGCCCTCCTGTTCCCTATGCCTTTTTGCATTTGCCTTTCTTCTCGCGCTGCTGGAACTTCCGGAGTCGCCGGGCCCACGTGTCTCGCCACTGGATCACCAGGCTGGCCTTGTCTGCCACCATCCCGCCCTGGCCAGGCGAGTCCTCGTCGTTACCCAGGAGAAGGTACTTCTTGCCAGTTTTGATCTTGGGACACTTGCAGCCTATGTCCTTGGCCCTCACCCACAGCAGCTGGTCTCCGCGGCGGATGCGGTTCTCGCCTTGCTTGTAGACGGAGATGATGTTGACGGTGAATTTCCACCATTCTCCAGCCTTATCCGACTTGAGGATGTGGACCTGGACAGCTGGGAGGTTCAGAGACATGGAAAAGAGATGTCGGATGATGGAATTCAGTTTTATTTATAGAGCTTTTTATGATGGATATCACAAGGCAGCTTTACAGTAACCCAGGTCTGGACCCCAAGGGCAATGGGGGTTAGGAAAACTCCCTGAAATGGCACGAAGATGAAACCATGACAAGAGTTGAATTAGTGGGATTTTATTAAATCAGAGATGACTAGCAGCTAGTGGGACATTTGATATTTGATTAGAGCTAATGAACTTCATCAAACTGTGACCGGTGTGTCTTTCACACACGGGTAAATAAAAGGGCTTTATCTGACCCATCCATTTGCTTCCCATCTTGTTAAAGATCAGATATTCGCAGTTGCTGCTGCACTGAGACTGTTCAAATGCATTGAAACAAGCACTATGTTTTCCTATTGTGTACTATAGTGTACAACAGGCTGCAGCAATGGGAAGTTGCTTAAATGTCTCCTAAATGACTAAATCATTTGACTAAAGAGTCAGGAACATAGGAGACTGCAGTTTCTACTAAGGAATGCCCAATATGAGGATACGTTATTTATATAGGGTACAGACGAGAGGTGGGTGTGTCATCAACAAGGATGACCCTTAACCTCTCATTGGATGAGATTTCTGGCCGTATCTGTGTTGTTCTTAGCAGGGCCTCAGAGAGGCGCCTCAGAGCGCGCCTTCAGCTAACTGCTCTCATCCAAGAAAGTGGCCAGTTTCTCTTTATCAGCGACATTTGTGTAGACACAGTCGAAAAAACTTGGGAGATGAAGTGAGGCGTTCCTCACAAAAGGCCAGACAGAAAACAGGGCAATCAGAGGCACCGTGAACCCGTAACTAAAACTTTACACTGGAGTTGATCAAACTGCATACGTTTATGCATCACTTTGTTAGGATTTCCTCTGGCTCCGCATGTTAGCGCAGCATTACTGTATTCCCGCCCCGCCCTTCGCCGCAGCGCTAACGGAGAGGTCACAGCTGTGTCCCGGCTCGCTGTGCTGCAGCTATGGGAACGTGCCGACCAATCGCAGGAACCTTAGGTGCCTGCATCCTGAAGCTCCTCGCCCAGCACGGTGGTGTCCCCTCGCGCTGTTAGCACACAAAGCCCCCCTGACGGAGCAGGAGCCAAGGGAAAGTGGATTAGAGTTTGTCCTTAGAAACGGGGGGGGCTCGTCCGCGACGATCCACAGTTACCCCCCTAAGTCGGGCGACCGCCGACTTATTCAGAATTGAGAGGCACCGTAAGCTGGCCTGGCGGGGTTTGCATGAAACAGCTCAGCGGACTGAAGGTAATGGCTTTCTCTCTACAGTACAAGTTTTAGAGAGATCAGGACCCATGCAGAGATGAACCTATAGGAGGGAGGCGGGCTGGTGGCTCTGGCCTGCTGGGGTCCCTGTTACTGTGGACAGGGCACGTGCCAGGGGCCCCTTAAATGCTCAGGCGCTACCCACTCCTGCTGCTCTCCCCCACACTGGACCTACTACCCCAGAGCTGCAGCACCAGGACCCTGAGAAGAACTTCCGTCGCTCATATTAGCAATTTAGCTTCTCAGCGGGCAAAGTAGGTGCAATAAACCTCTAACTCAAGACGAGACAAAGTATATATGCACTAAATGCATAGAACCCACCATATAATTAAAATCATTTAGCATATTTTATCCTATATTACATATTTGGTATATGTTAGCAGTTGCTTTCATGTAGACCAGCACAACATTTTTGTTTTCTTAAGTATATTAAATGTGTTAAACATATAGTGACATATACACCAAGCAGTCAGTGCGCTGTAAGAATGGACTGGCTGTCATTAAACCTGCTAAGCTCTTTAAGTTCCTCTGTGTCGCGCTTGGCTGATGAAACAGCTTCACCTCAGAGGGTGAGCCGAGCGGCACATCTGTTCCATTCAGAGAATAGAGAATGCCTGCTGGTCTCAGGAACGTCGCCGGCGTTCCCAGTCTCCCCTTAATGAGGCCCTGCCTGAGTTCTCTGCTCCCTTCTGTCTGTCACACCGCCTTGCCCTGATCCGCTTTGGGCTTAGATACCTGCTGGGCTGTCCGTCAGCGCAGCCGCCTCCCCTAAGCCTCGCACCATTGCCCTTTCTTCCGGTTTGATCTTCTGACTTTCTTCTTGAAAGCCCCTGAGTAAGCCATCATCACAATGGAGGAAGGCAAAGGTTCCCTGGAGAATCGCTGTCCTCAACTTTACATGGAGAATATAGACGTAGCAGAGGGCTACAGAGGGTTTAGAGCTGTCTGCTAGCACTGTGTGTGTGTGTGTGTGTGTGTGTGTGTGTGTTGCACGTACCATAATCTTTCTTGCAGTACTTCTTCATGTTGATCTTCAGCTTTCCTTTAGATGCTTTGCAGTAGGAATCGCAGTCTGTTAGAGAGAGAGAGGGCGAGAGAGAGATAGAGAGAGAGGGAAAGAGAGTGTGTGCGTGTCACAGGGCAAGAAAACAGGCGAGTTCAAATGAAAAACGAGAAGACAGTGTGTGACGAAAACAGAGACACTTCCTCACACAGACCCTGTGTCTGGGAGCCATGCTACACACACCCATCTGCCCTCCTCAGTGGGTCCCTAATTGAGCAGAGAGTCCCGCGTCCTTTAGCGAGGCAGCACACAAAAGGCCTTGCGCTCTGCTCTCTGGACGTCTCCAGCCTGCCTTGCTCTGACGCAAGACCTCTGGGACCAACAGCATCCTAACCACCCATCCGGGTTTTTTTTTGGAATTTTTTTGCGCCATGCTAATTTCTCACCCCGCACCCCTGCTGTCAAATCGCTATTATGGGACCCGTGAAGGCCTGCGGGTCAACACCTCCCCCTCCTACCCTGCGACCTCTCTCCTCCGACCCTGAAGGCTATCTCAACCTTTGGCATTTATTGGTTCAGCACCCAGGGAGGTGACCGGGTGTGCAGTGGAGGGGTAGTGCGTGCAACACAATAGGAGTCCAGGGAGAAAATTAGCAGCCTGTGAAGTGTTAAAAAAGGAAAATAATGATCACCGGCTTCTAAACACAACAAGCATCTCATAAAAGGGGTTGTGTGGTATAGTGCCTAATGGATCAGGTGTCAGAGCCAGTTTAAGCACCTCTGGTGTCTTGCTACAGAGCCCAAGTAATACCCATACCAAACCCCACTAACCCATTCATAAAGACGACTGAACTTTTTGGGATCAACCTCGCTGTGCCAGAAAGACAAGGGGCTGCTAATAGCTAGCATGTGTGTCACCCCCCTTCTGCCCAACCCCCTCTCAAACAGCTTCTATTTACAACATTTGAAACAAGTGTGATCTGGGATTTTTTTTTTTCCTGTTTCATTCCCGCCCTCCCACACTTTGACATGCTCGCTCTCTCTTCTTCTAGATGGATGGAGCAGTGTTGGGGGTGGTGTTCTTTGGGGTTTGTGGGGGGGGGGGTCCTTTCAGCTTGTCTGCGTGTGAACAAACCGCATTGTGCTGGCGAGACCCTCAGTCTTGGCCTGCTTTTCTCTTTCTTTTCGAGTCCCTTTTCTTGCCATCTGAAAGAGGTCGCCCCGACAACGGCCAGACGAGAAAAAATGCAGAAGAGGAGTAGCTCTGTGGGATGGGGGTGTGGACAGACCCAGGGGGAGGGTCAGGGGCTCCCACAAACAGCGAATCAGCAGGGACATGAATACAGTACGTTAGAAATGGAGACTGAAGAGACACACTGAGTGAAATTGAAGCGTACGCGTAGCGGCAGAATTATTTGCATCTCAATAGGTTGCTATGGAGACGGTGGCTTTTGTTTTCACGTAGCCCCCATTTAACGGCATCGTGATACTCTTCTTTGATTGGCTTTCAGTTCTCGCTAGCAAGTCCGCAAGGCCAAGCAGGGCACGCGAAGGCTGGCACTGGGCCGCTCGGAGCGCCCCGCGGGTTGGACATATGTAGCGCCTGTGCTGCCTCACCGCTTGGCGGGAGGCGGGGTTGGGGGCAGGGTTAGCTCGATCGCCTGCTGCGGCTGTCTCACGGAAGTCCATCACCTTAATGTCTGTTTGTCAGGGATGAAGAGCTTTTGAGATGGAGTTGAGTCCTGCCGGCACGAGAGGCTGCGGGACGGCCCCTGCACTGGACACGTCCTCTCCCCGGCCCTACTTTTCAGGACCTCGAGGACGGAGCGACCTTTGTCCCGGGTAAGCGTGGGTGATTCAGCACTACCTTGTTCTCCGTCAGCGTTTCACAGACAAGCGCCGACACCCTTTCCTGCAGGGCCTCACTGGCCAGAACCAGACAAACACACAGCCAGCCAGGCAGGGTTCCGGAGTCCAAAGGAACTTCGCAATGACCCCGGGTCTGTTTTCAATGGTCCTCAATTTCAGCAGGCATTGTGTGTCCCCCCTAACCACTGATCTGGGGACTGTAACAACGAGGTGTGAAAGAGCGCCCGGGGGAAGGCTTTCTGTTCGCACAATGAGACTGATTGAGAAACAAATTGCTGCAAATAAAGCATGTAATTAGATTATAGCCAGAGCCCCCAGCTCCCGCTGGAGAGCTGGAACACTGCCAAACTGGACCACGCCTCCTCTTCCCCCGCTCTCTCGCTCGTCCTCATCTCTCCATCTTTCTCGCTCTCCTTTTCCAATCGCAGACGGAATTCGGGGCAGGAAGAGGGCGGCTGGATCCAGTTTTGCTTTCGGGACTTGCAGGGTTTGTTTTGGTCTTGGGCAGGGAGGACAAAATCTTCATTACAGTGCACACAAGGCCCGTCTTGTCCCGGGCTCATTTACACTGTGATACACGTGTCCAAACTGCACATTAACAAGAGAGTTTCTCATGTTAAACGCAACCCCAGCGCCGTGCTGGTCTGTGCTTCTAACATAAACAACTATTTAGTAAAACGCTGGCAAAAAAAAGTCACGTATCATTGCTACCCATTCATTTGCCATTTTCTGAAGAACACTCTGTTTTCTAGTGTTTTCCGGAATGTGTGTGTGTGTGTGTGTGTGTGTGTGTGTGTGTGTGTGTGTGTGTGTTTGTGAGTGTGTGTGAGTGTGTGTGTGAGTGTGTGTGTGTGTGTGTCTGATGGGGGTCTGGGTGTAGAGGCTACAATCACCATCTTCCTCTATGTTTTGTCTAAGCTGAGCAGTTGAAGCTTCCTCTCATGCTTTGCCTGTCACCACCTGTCCGTTCCTAAGTGCTAAAGACAAATTAATATCCCTCTATCCTTCCCTCCCTCACTCTCTCTCTCTTTCTGCCTCCATCTCTCTCCACTTTTTCTTACCTCATCACTAGCTCATGCAGGCACCTGCTCCACAAATTGTACGTCTTCTCTCTCTCTCTCTCTCTCTCTCTCTCTCTCTCTCTCTCTCTCTCTCTCTCTCTCTCTCGCCTTCATTTGTCTCTTCTTTTTCGTTTCTTTCGTTCATTTCATCCTTCCCTTTTTCTCCTACCTAAGTCGTGGACTGTAGAGGATGGGCAGAGTGGGTAGATGCCTTGATAAGTGGCCACATCTGTTTGCAGTCACCGGCTGGGTGAGCTCACGTCTTTCTCGCGTCCTTCCCACGTCCTTCCCGCGGCCTGCTCCGCCGGGGGGTGAGCCGCAAGCAGGGAGATCTACACGTTCCCATCGTGGGAAGCTTGGGTGGTCCTCAGGTCCATTCTGATGGAGACACCCAGGCATGTGTGGGAGTGCGTTCACACCACCGTCCCCCACGCTTGATTTGGAATGTCGGTGTTGCCGTGGAAGGTTGCCCTCTACGCCGCATGGACCAATCATTCTCTGAGAGACGCGGCTCCACTCTGCCTTGTTCAGTTATGGCGTCTTTTGGAAAACAACTGCAGTAACTGGACTCTTATTTTCTAGTTATACAAATGGTTGTTTTAAACTAATGACTGTAATTTCCTGATGCACCCTGTAATACTTGTAAAGCTCAATTTAAGATCCACAGATTTAATGTCACTTTGAAAACATCGTGATGGTCCTTTGTAAATGAAAACTCTTTCTTCTCTTTCACTCCCTCACGCTCTCTCTCTCTCTCTCTCTCTCTCTCTCTCTCTCTCTCTTCCTCTCCCCGTTTGTCTGGGTGTTTATGTGGGTTGAACACGTCCCTTCTGCACTATCATTGATGGACTATGAAGGAAAGACACACAGAGGGTAGCAGAAGCATCCAGTACACCCTGAGCGCCACTCAGAGAGCGTTGAGAAAAGCCGAAGGAATAAAGGGGAAGGAGACACTGCAGGGAGAACAAAACCAACGCCTGCACAAGCAAGACTTCTGAAGAAGGACAAAATGGAGATCGCTGGGGGTCCTAAGAGTGAGAGAAGGAGGGTAGAAGGTTGCTAGGAGAGGAGAGGGGAGGGGTTAGGGGGTCGGGGGTCTTAGCGGCTCTGCTGTCAATCTTATCTGTCAGTGGAGCATTAGGACCCGCGATAGTCCGCGAACAGCTGCAGCGATTTTCCGCAAACCAGGATTCCGCCATCCGTGAGAATGATGAACATTTCTTCAGCGAAGCATTTTTTTCCCCGCATGGACAAAACCAAAACATGTTCATTCATTCCAGATTTCCCTTTTTTTATGATAAATAAACTTCTGGTAAATAAGTCACGTGATCAAGACTCCCTCGGCTGGGTAATAAAGTAAAAGTTGGGCAACATATTTGTGTGCATGCAGGGACCGTTTGAATATTTAAAGATGCTAAGAATAATTTGGCAAACCCTGGAAGTAAATTCCAAATGCTGGAAATTATATATTCCATGTTCTGGAAAACTACTCTAGGAAGATATTTTACCAAAAACAAAGTTCCACAATTCCACTTCCAGATTATGGAGGGAGGGCTAAATCTAATTTGTGGGATCATGAAATGAACTGGAACACGCCACAGGGCGCGAGCTCTTTAACCGCCCACTGTGAGCCGCTTAAATGAATTAATTGGAGTCAGAGTTAAAGATTAAAGGAGCGGGCGCTGCAAGGCATGGCTAATCGATTCAGAGTTTGGGAAGGATGGATCAAAAAATAAGCAAATAAGGCTCCAGAACGCGCGTGCGAGAGACGCATCGAGGCGCGAGCTCAACGTTAGCGAGAGCGTGCGAAGGTAAAAGAAAAACACTCACCTGCGGGTTCCTCCGGCGTGCTCGCGGTGGTCGTCGCCGGGGCAACCGGGATTTCTGTGGCCGAGAGGGATGCAGATAGTTAGCGGATGATCTGGAGCGCAGGTAAGAATCTCATGTAGAGGTGAATACAGTAAAGTGAACGCAGAGCTAAGCGGGGTTATGCTTACTTTTGTTTTCATACTATACAGCACATACGATATTGCTAATAGACTTTTAAAAAAAAAAATTGAAATAAATTATTTAAGTTAAATAAATGTAAAATATAAAATGTAATAAATCTGAAATTAAATAAATGTAATTATTATTGTTGTTGATATTATTATTTACATTTATATATCTCAGTGATATATATATATATATATATATATATATATATATATATATATATATATAATCACTGAGATATATAAATGTATATATATATAAATATATATATAAAATTAGCTTTTACAGTCACTCACACGCCGATGAGTATTTATTTTATTCATTATGTATTTTTATATTTTTTTATAGGTTATATAAATGAGTCTTATATGACCAGTTCCATGTATTTATGTGTCCTGACAGGTTGGATGTTTAGAAAAACGATGTAAAATTGCTGCACGTGGAACACCTCCGTTTGCTTAAGCCGCTAAAGTTTTTATTCTTCCGCTTTCCGTTTGTCTTTTAAACTTTTACATTACATTACATTTAACACGGCCGCACGCCGGCAGTGAGTTTAACAGATAAATGACTGATAAACGGAAATAATTCACGTGGAATGCATGGGATAGACAACAGGACTGGACTGAGCCTGAGGTGAGGAAAGGCCTTTAGCGGGATAGCAGGGGCTTTGTACACGCTGAAAGGGGTCCTTGAAGGGAGAGGCGAAAGACAACAGTACCAACACTGACTCAGCAACACGCATGAAACATGCGTGAAGCCCTGGCGTTTCTGCCGGGCAAAGCCCACCTCCTGTTTAACACTGCCTAAGGTTTCCATTTGTATATAATGACTGTAAATCTTACTGGCAGTCTAATTAGAGCGTGGTATTAAGTTTCCTGTCATTTTCACGCCAGCTTTTTCATAAGATGCAAGTTCAGTTCTGTACATTTCCACAAAGAGGATTCAATACAGGTAAGGTAAAGGGGCTTGATCTATGCCCAAGCCTGGCCCAGTCCACGTTCCTGTGCTAATAAAACAGAAACATATTACTCCGCAATTATGAGGGAAATGAAATACTTTTAATTAAAGCACAAGGATGTCTGTTATTCCGAGTTTCACACATTCATGCATATTTTCCCAGGAAAGGAACGCTATCATATTCCAGTGACTTCACAGTTTTAATTGAGCTCATTGTGCTCTCTGCCGGGACGAGCTCCGGGGTGACCGGTTTCACTTCCAGCTCCGTTTGAGTTGTTACATTGACAAAAGCACCAGCTTAAACATTTGGTTGCAGAGCTGCTTCCAAACCAGCTGTTTTCATGGCATTGGCATGTCGCTGGCATTACGTTTGGAACTGGTGAGGCAGGATCTGCCCGGCTGTCTTTTATTAGAGCCACACAAAGCCCCTTCACATCTGCACGTGTGTCATTAGCTGTCTGTCATGGAACTTTGATTGATGAAGAGCACTGCGCTCACAGAGGTGTTGTGCTTTGGGACACGCGGTCCTGTGGGGAAACGCTCAGAACGTGTGCCTGTGTGTGTACCACGCACTGTGTGTGTAAATGTGTGCCTGTGTGTGTACCACGCACTGTGTGTGTAAATGTGTGCCTGTGTGTGTACCACGCACTGTGTGTGTAAATGTGTGCCTGTGTGTGTACCACGCACTGTGTGTGTAAATGTGTGCCTGTGTGTGTACCACGCACTGTGTGTGTAAATGTGTGCCTGTGTGTGTACCACGCACTGTGTGTGTAAATGTGTGCCTGTGTGTGTACCACGCACTGTGTGTGTAAATGTGTGCCTGTGCATGTACTGTGCGTTATTTTGGTGTGCCAGCTCGTGGTGGTTGAGAGGGAGGCCGCATACTTATACAGGGAGCGATGGGGGAGCGACTCTGCTGGTATCCCTTGGCACAGCGGTTGCAGGTGATACCGGTCACGCCGTCTTTACACGGGCATTGGCCTGTGGTCTGGTTACACGTTTTGCCCGCTGCTCCCACGGGATGGCAATCGCACGCTGTGAGGAACAGGAGACAAGAAGTGAGAGGACACACACACACATCCACAGTACATCCAGAAGTGCAGGTGAGCTGTAGAGAGAGTAGAGCTGGGAACCTGGAGGTGGTGGAAGCAGCAGAGCGTGTGTGTGCGTTTGCGTGTGCGTGTGCGCGTTTGCGTGTGCGTGTGTGCGTGTGCGCGTGTGCGTGCGTATATTTTGGCAAGCATGCATACATTTTTTCAAACATTTATTTAAACATTTAATACAAACAATTACGTTAAACAGCTTTGGTTTCTTTCTCTGACTGCAGCAAAAAGTCACAATAGTCACTATAGTAAAAGCCTTTGAAGTTAAATTTTTAAACAAACAACAGATAAATAGTCTGTTGGCACTAAGGTCTTCTAATAATGTTAAGTGCGTACCAGGTCCCTGAACTGAGAGAAACACCTGCTCTGGTTGTTTAATCTCAGAACTGCAACTTTGTGATTTTAAAAACCAAGTGTTTTTTGGCAGTCACCGATATTTATACACAATGTTCAGATAATATTGCTTCTGAAATCATTCAGCAAAAGTCCAGACTGTAAGAACAGCCATAGAAGAACATTGCTGCAGCCTGATTGGAGCATTTGTGCTGCAAAACCATGATCGTGATTGGCTGTTTCATAATTTTTCCTGTAGACCTTTGTGCTGATGCCAGTAGGAGGCTGTGGGGTTTCCTCTGTGTATGGGAGGTCTGACTCTGCCACATGCACTCTGCTCCTCTCCTCTCACACTCTCTACTGCCTTCTGGAAACTTCTTTCAAGTGAGCTTTGGCTTTGTGTTTGCCCACTGTGGGTGGTTACATAAAAGTTATTCCAGAAATATTTCATATTAGTGTCTCCCTCCCTTACATTCCCGTGTGGATGTTTATGACCAAGTCCTAAACTTTAAGTAAGGACGTGGAGGGTATTGTGCTGAGGGGTTTTACCGTTTCCCTGACAGCTTTGCTCAGTCTAGGAAAGAGTTTCTCATGTCTGAGACAGAGCTCCAGTTTCCCTCTTATCTTGACAGGAGGAAGTGCTTTGTTCTTCCTTATCAGTGCCAGACCAGTCAAGAGGTTGGAGTTAAGGAGCTGCTAAACCTTATGTAGCAATTAGCATCCAATCTTGTCAATCTGTAACTTTCCCTAAAGTCACTGCGTCTGATCAGGGATCCTGAAGGCTTACGCAAGGCTTTCTTGCTGTGGTAAATTTAAGGACAGGAACCCTGGAACCTGTGGAGGGATTCGGCCTGGAGGAGGGGCCGGGGGTATCAGGGGCAGCACCTGTCCAATAACTGTCCGAACGTGACCTGTGTGACGAACGTGACGTGTTGTGCCAGTGGGCAAATGGGGGTTGCACATGGCCACCAGGTGAGACGCTCACAAATCCTTCAGTTCCTGCTGTCTGATAAATGCCTGCGGGGAGAGCTGAAGTGGCTGACCACTTAGCCATGAAGTGCCGGCGCTCCTCACGAAGACTGAGAGGAGATATGGATCTCTCTCAGGCCCCTTCTGCTCTCATGCCTCTCATTCCAGGAACTCCTTTGGCCCTCTGAAACCCGACTGGAGGTGTTTTAACTGGGTCACGTAGGGGCCGGCCGAACCTAAGGTTCCTGGAGCTACGAAGAGCAGAGCCGAAATGTCTCCCTGCTCCCAGAGGGGGGCAGACGTCAGCTGAAACCAGGCACAGAGGGAGTTTGTGGCGTTAAAAACAAGAACGGGCGAACTCAACCGAAAGCGGAAAACCGTGAGCAGCCGACTGGACGGGTGGAATCCATTTCAAAGAGATTCGTTCGCAGTGACTTCATGGCAGCAGAGCAAAAAATGGGAGAAGTTGAAGCCTGCCAGTCCGTTGAACAGAAAGCTGGCGTTTGAAGTTCAAACTCCTCTCCCCTGTTAAAAATCTTCCACTGGGAGCCAGAAGTACGTCTGATGCTCGGCTAGGGAGGGACCAGAGCAGTGTGAGTTGCGCCGTGCAGTGATTAGGCTTCACACTGTCCCTCAGACATGTCTGAAGATAATAAAAAGGACATGCTAGCAGACTCCTGCTGTCTGTCAGCTCTTAAGTAGGGTATCGAAGGTTGCTTCTGCAAGGCACTGTGGCAGGTTTCCGACAAGGCAGTGAAATGCTGTTGGTGGAGACCGTAGCTCAGTGATAGCTAACAATAACAGAGCAACCGGACCCCTCTGGGAAGTGTAAGCTAGTATGCAGTTTTATACTTTACATGCTGACCTCATTTAAACTAGGAGCACTAATGAAACACTGATTAATGAGAAAAGGGACGTAATGTATACAAATGTTTGGAGCTCCCAGAAGAAGTGGTTATTGGCGCCACGTTGTCCATTTGCGCAGTGACCGTGCAAGACAGACATAGACGGACCCTCGGGTAGGCCAGCGATTGACACATGACTTACACAACCACACACGGTCACATCAAAGCAAAGCAGAAATTCACTTTAGCCGTTTTCTTTGCTGAACAATTGGCAATCTGCGCTGAACGTCAAGGGCTGTTGGAGAGAGGAGGGGAAAACACAACTTTACGTGGTATTACAGTGTTGAGTGAGAGAGCCAAGGGTCTTCACTAACTAAAGGCACACACTGGGTTCAAACAGAACACAACGTCATTGTCTAGCAATATATATATACGTGTGTGTGTGTGTGTGTGTGTGTGTGTGTGTACTTATTTATTCAGGGAACTTGCAGAGAGGGATGCAGATACAGACAGAAGGAACAAAAAAAGGTCTACTACACAAGGTTTCCTTTCCAAAATTGTCCTGTTTCTTTGGCAACTTTTGTACTACACTGCAATTTTCACCACCTCTGTCCTTGTCTGTATCTCTGACTACAGCACACTGCAGTTACTCTGTGGAATTTCCTGGGAAAAAAGCGCATTTTGGACTGAAGTCCTTCATCAGCTGTGCACACATATACATTTATACATATGGAAAACTCTAAATTTCAGTTTTAACAACCCACCAAAAAGGGCTACCCAGGTGTAGCGTAGCAAACGCCTCACAGACCAGACACTTCTGATATTAGTGCAACAATACCAGCATTCAAACTAAACGAGATTTACTGAATTAAATCTGTTTGAAAACAGCCTTTCACATCTTTAGGCTGAAGAGGCCTGACCAGACCAGACCAGAATGAGCTGATCTAAGTGATGTGCACATCACAGACCAGAACAAGACGCACTTCCGCGAGGCCCGTGGCGCGTGTTTACAGCGGCATTTATTAGGCCGACGCTACTAATCGGACGAGGCTAGAAACCCGTGGCAGGCTGCAGCTGAGCCTCATGGGGAAGCCCTGCGCTCTGGACGTTTTGCTTTCGTTTGCTGACAGACGTGGGACATGGAGAGCAAGCATCTGCAGAGTCCGCGGTGTAAAGAAGTCACGGGGTGAAGGGGGGGGGTTTCCTCCCGATATAAATAGCAGCCCAGCCTGATCGTCGTCAGCTGAGAACCACGCATGTCGGCGCGAGAGCTCAACTAGAATTGAACACGTGGTGTGTACGTTTCATGCCTGCTGTTCGGTTCTGAGGGGGGGTATTCATCCATAATCTAAATCAGTTATAGAAAGTTTTGTCAAGGAAAGGTGGCCGATCTCACTTAAAGTTACCTGTCGCCTTCTGCTAAAGCACTAAACTCTCTTGGACGTGAGCATGCGCTAATGTAACTGGACACTGGCTTGTGCCTTGGACACTGTTTGCTTGTAGTTGCCGTGTGTGCCTGACCTCTGGCAAATTTCAGGATTACACTGAATAAAACATTTTAGGTAAGCTGGCCTGGCATAAATGATGATGAAATGTGTTTATGTAGCCTGTTTAACTGAATCTGTACTGAAGAGCAGAGAGAGGGACTAGGTTAACATAACAGTAGGTATATATATATATATACACACATCAGGGTAGGAAGGCTCCATTTCATTCCTTATGTCACCCCTAGAGAAACATCACTGTTTACGACGCTTTACCGATAGCAGTACGAGAATTCAGTGATAAACCCGTCTAAACTAAGGGCTGCGTAGTTACACACGCTGTGCCTTGTGCAGGCCAAGCGTGTGGTAAACTGAAACGTGGACCTCGCCACAGGCCTCGCGACAAACATTACGAGAGGAGGAGGGTGGCTGAGGGGTGTGAAGATGGGAGCGCCTGAGAGAGGGAGGGAGGGAGAGGGAGAGAGAGGGAGGGTCCCAGCGCCGCGCGCCGAAGCACTAAACCTCGGCCAGAACTCCGCAGCGCCAAGCAAACATCAGACCCGCGTTCTCCACGCATGACCCGGGGCAGTTGTTCCACTCCGTTATATCCGCGCGTATATCACTGACCTTGACAGGGGGTCGAATGTGCTTCTCGTTCTCTGCAGCACATTCCCACTGCCCGGGAAATCCTCCCTGGCTTTGGCACCAGCGCTCCGAGAAGCACGAGGGCTGATTAAGATCTCAGAGCAAAGCAAACGGTTTTAATAACACGAAAGAGATCTGGGAATCACCAGGGATCTGTGGATTATGAGTCCTGATTTTAATTGCATTAACCAAAAAGAAAAAAAAGAAAAAGTGAGAATGGTCTCATTTGGTGGTGTTGTTTTGGGATTTTTTTGTAAAACATACTTTGAGCTAATATTAAGAAACTTCTGTTAAGGTTTGTTTAATTTTTTTAACATCATTAATGAAAATTCTAGAGACGTTCTTGGTTGTCCCTCGGTTGTACCTTTGTGTTGTATGTTGTGTGTCATGTGCTGTGATGTCAGACGTATGTTGTTGTGTTGTGGCTGGGTATGGGTGTGACACCCAGCACTGAAACGGCTCTTTTGGGTTAGCCGACTCCTCGTGCCCCAGTGAACCCCACCTCCACTATACCACCCCAACCCCCACCACACCACCCCACCCCCACTATACCACCCCAACCCCCACCACACCACCCCACCCCCACCACACCACCCCACCCCCACTATACCACCCCAACCCCCACCACACCACCCCACCCCCACTATACCACCCCAACCCCCACCACACCACCCCACCCCCACTATACCACCCCAACCCCCACCACACCACCCCACCTCCATTATACCACCCCAACCCCCACCACACCACCCCACCCCCACTATACCACCCCAACCCCCACCACACCACCCCACCCCCACTATACCACCCCAATCCCAACTGCACCACCACCCCGGGCAAGAGCAACAGGATGCTGAGAGGATTGAGCCACCAGAGAGACGTGTCCGAGCACACAGAGAAGTCCTCCGTGCGAGGAGAGCCTGTGTCAGGGTCTGCTCCCCTGTGATGGATGTCTGTTTGCATTCCAGACAGACGGGAGAGTCCAGCGGGAACGTCGACACAGTTTAACGTCAGCGTGGACTTCCACAGAAAAGACACGTTGGCCTTTCCTGTACAGAATATATGTATACTGAGGGTAATCTGTATATGAGGGTACGGAATTAATCTATATATGAGGGTACGGAAGGTGTTTGAAACTGTTTTGAGAACAAAATGAATAACTACACCTGGACATTCTGTAAACCCTCAGTTAAAACTCTCTGGTAACCTAAATGGCTGGGTGGATCTCTGTATGTACACTGACAGACAAACCGTGATGTACCGCCCTGCTGAGGCCCAGGGAAGGCTGAGCTCTTGGATGCGTGGGCTGCAGGCTGGGAAAATAAACAGCATGCCCTCTGCTTTACAGCCCCAGGATCTCACACTGAGCAAACACACACACACACACACATTCAACCTGCCATTTTGATGGATGGACTTATTTATTTATCTATTTATCTGTTTGGCCAAACAGGGTCTTGGGCTTTCAGCAGTGGGCTAATGTCTTCCCCAGCGCTGGAGGCAGGGTGCAGGGACTCCCTGAGGAGAGCAGTGAGGAGAGATTCCCTGCCTGGGGGGTGAGGGGACATTAGATGACAGGAGCCCATCTGTTCTTTCTCTCTCTCTTTCCTCCCTTCTTTCCTGTACTGTCTTTTTCCCAGATCATGTTAGCAGTTGTGGTAAGTGTACAGGTAAGAGCGGCGAGGCAGGTGCCCACACACCTTCAGGGTTCCACACTCTCTCCCTTAAACACTCTCCCTTACACACTCTTCCTTAAACACTCTCCCTTACACACTCTCCCTTAAACACTCTCCCTTACATACACTCTCCCTTAAACACTCTCCCTTAAGCACTCTCCCTTAGACACTCTCTCTTACACACACTCACTCTTACTGTCTGTCTATGTTACTCGCTCCCTTATAGTCTCTCTTTCACTCTCTCTCTATTTTATTCACTCTCTCTCTCTATCTCTCTCCCTTCCTCTCTGTCCTTCCATCACTCTCCTCCCCCACCGTGGGTTCCTCCCCCTCTGAGCTGGATCTGAGCTCAGTTCACACCTCTGCTCTGTTTGTTTGCCTTTTCCTGTCAGCTCCCCCCCCCCAAATGAATCCGAATAACTCTGTGTCAGAAAGATATAACTCTGTGCCCGCCCCCCTCTCTGCTGGCCCTGAGCAGGATGTTGATGGAACCCCATGGGGTGGGGTGGGGTGGGGTGGGGTGGGGTAGGTGGGGGGTAACAGCCCCGGAATGCAGCCGTTCTGTCCCTGCAGCAGCTGGCGAGGGTTAACGAGTTTCAGTCACCTGATACTGTCGATAAGACCAACGGACGACACCGTGGATGGATGCGTTTACAGCGTGAGCCCATAGGGGCGGGGCTGGGATATGTCGTGCGTTATGTTGTGTGTTATCTTGTGCATGTTCTCCCACTCTCACATGACATTGCGAGAGACACAAACAGAAACAGAAGCACATGGCTGTCCTTGTTAGTGTAGTGGCTGGTATCTCTGGCTCTCACAGAGAAGACTGGGGTTTGATTCCCTGGGGGGGAGACTTGCTACATTAAGTGTGCTGTAGACAAACCGCTGACTTGGTGACCCTTTTTAGCTCAGTGGTTAAGGTACTTGTAATTGGAAGGTTGCTGGTTCAAGCCCCACCACTGCCTCTGTTGAGCCCCTGAGCGAGGCCCTTAACCCTCAATTACTCAAGTTGTACTCACTCATAATTGTAAGTCACTTTGGATAAAAGCATCAGCTAAATGCCGTAAAAGTGAATGCGTAAGGAGAGCTGGGCGGAGCCTGTATCTGGGGGCGGGGCATTGGGCCTTCGTACCTTTGCAGGCCTTCCTGTGGGAGATGGGCTTGGACAGGTCTCGGAAGTAGCCCTCCTTACAGTAGTGGCAGTGGCGTCCGGCCGTGTTGTGGCGACAGTTCAGGCAAACGCCGCCTCCGTTCCTCCCAGACAGCTTGTACAGCTCCATGTTGAAGCGACAACGTCGGGCGTGCAGGTTACAGTTACATGCTGCAGGAACACACACACACACAGTCACTTAAACTATATTCAGTATATTACGTTATATATTACAGGGCGTTTTTGGTTCTACTCCAAACATAAGTTTTATTATTGCTCAGAAGCAAACTTCTAGGCTCTGTAGGCTAAGGTAAAGCTGAGATAACAGAAGTGGAAATCTTAGCCATTAAGCAGACATTCTCCAGGCGTCCCCCACTGCTACCTAGCAGGCTGCGGGGGCTCTGCTCCTGATAATGAGGTGGCGTGGGGCGTTGGATCTTGCTGGAGTCCCGTGAGCAGAATGTTCAGGCCATGCTGGCACTTCCCTGCTAATCAAGGCGACTGCCAGCAACTAGCGTAATTAGCCTGCCATGTTTATTTATGACTTGTTTTGTGTGTAGACACGCTCTTATTTGCTAAGTCTCGCTGCACCTCCCCCGCTCATAAATTATTAAACCGTCCATCAGTCAGAGGCACACACACCGCCAGCACAGACCACAACCACACACAGCACTGGTCAGAGGCACACACACCGCCACCACAGACCACAACCGCAGATCGCACTGATCAAAGGCACAGACCTCGCTGGCCAAAGCACTCCTAGCGCTGAGCACAGCGTGTACAGCAAGCTATTTATGAACAATGGACGATGGCTGTTATAATCTGGCAGAAGTTATTCGTAGATTACAGCTGCTCGGGGTCGGTCAAGAGGTGTTAGGAATGTTACAGAGGAGAAGTCCCAGCTACGGTTTCCCCGCGGAGGAGGAGAGCCTGGCCTACAGTTCCTGCTCCTGCTGTAAAAACGGTCAAATGCCATGCCGTGTAATCGGGCACGACGTCAGAAGCGATTGTGTGGGAATGACACCGGGCGTTCTAACCTTGCAAACGTGTAACAGCGACTGTCCAGGTGCGGGACTGCAGGTGGGAAACGGGAGCGGAAGGAAAGACATTTTCATTGCCGGCTCGGGCGTCACTTTACCGTCACGGAGACGCGCATGGACGGGTCACGCCGGGACAGTGGTCGGCGTACAACTTTCTGGCAAGGTTCTGATCCACCGAGCCAGAAAGGGCGGGCAGCTTCAGGAAGAGCCCGTGGGATCAGGGTTGCCATATCCTCCTAAAGCTTGCACGGAAAGGTTCCCAGCATTGCAGGCCGTGTGCAGGGCAGCGTAGCTGTGAGGGGGGGGGAGCCGCATGCCGAGAACTGTGGGTACTAAGCTGCTCACAAGCGTTTGCCCGACTCTCCTGAGAAACTGATCTCTCCTTCCCCTCCAGCTATGGATTACTGACAACCGCTAATCAGACCCTGCTGTACACACTGCCTCAGGCTGTATCTCTCACAGACTGGATGGATGGATGGGTGGATGGATGGATGGATAGACAGACAGACAGATAGACTTCTTGATGGTAATTAAAATGTATGTATGTGCTGAAACCAAATGTTTTCACAGACTCCGAAGAAAAGCCAACCACAGCAGAGAGGCAGCGAGGAGAGCGCTCAACTTTTACCCAAAATTCTGTTCTTCTCGGAGTTACTGCTGCATGCTCGTGACTTGGTTCGGCTTCAGATTGGGAAAGTTGCGCTACAGGAATGCTCCACTCTTCCAACATCTGCACTGACCACCCCCCCCCCCCCCCAGCGTGGAATTCTGAGCATCAGCGCGTTAAGCCATCGTATATACGAGCTGGTAATGCCAAAGATGTTTCTATTCAACCACAACGACACCCAAAATCCGGCCCAAACATACACACGCGCGCGCGCGCACACACACACATACACACACACACACACTAACACACACACACACACTAATACGGGCAGCAGGAAACAGGCACAGCTGTTTCAATGAAGTGCTGTTTTCCTCACAAATGGGATTGTTGTGATAAGGCCCTGTCCAAGTGAGATACACACACACACACACACACACACACACTTGTCTCACACCTGTCCTTTGGTGGGCTTGCAGGATTCAGGGTGGTTGCCTCTCAAAGGGAGAAAATACAAAGGCTTGTGTGTTATGTTAGGTCTGCCCTTGACTATTGACACACTAACCTTACACACTGTAAACACACACACACACACACACACACACACACACACACACACAGTGCGGTGAAACACACACACATTCATTCACTTCTCTCCAGACAGAAGGTGGTTAGGGTTATGGGATTACGGGGATTGTTATGACCATGATCTCACCCGTCTCACATACACCATATTCCCTCATGTTCTCACATCTCTGATTTGCTTTCAGAGCCTCTTGCTTATCTGTCCAGATGATCTTCACCATGGCAACACATACGTGGTTGAAAAGTTGCTATATGTAACAGGGCAAAGAATGGCAGAAGCTGTGTGAAGTGTTTGAAAAGCTCCCTGCTATAGGGGCACTTCCAAACCACAGAGTGGGTAGAGAGTGCTCTCTCTCTCTCTGTCTGTCTGTCTCTCTCTCTCTCTCTCTCTCTCTCTCTCTCTCTCTCTCACACACACACAGGAGAGGGCTCTGCAGACACACACATCATTCAGCAAGCCTGAAGCTCTCATCAGGGTGCAGAACTAAACAAGCTTTTCTCACACATTGCTACACATGCACTTAAGGAATATTAGAGACAGAGAGAGAGAGCGAGAGAGAGAGAGAGAGAGAGAGAGAGAATTAGAAGGGGTGGGATGATTCTTCTGACTTAAGGAAAAGCTAAACCAGATGAGTTTTGTCATTCTCTCCTCTTTCGTTTGTCTTAGCTTATGAACACATACAGGCTTCAGAGCAATGTGTACTTTTGTGTGCGTGCGTGCGTGTGTGTGTGTGTGTGTGCGTGTGTCACCACTGGAACATGACTAACTGGCCCATCTTGCTTAAGAATGTTCCCGTTAGAATCACATATCTGCTTTGTCTTATGTAAAATATCAATTTAAAGATTTCATTCCATGTTTGGCACAGACGTGATGTTTTTCTGTGCTGGGACATGGCAGGGGTCTGACGTTTCATCTCACGGTGAGCAAGACCTGCTCTCTGTCCCTGCCAGCACAGCGCCGTGAGGTGTACTGCACTGTAAAGGACGTCGGCGCTCTGATATTATGCCATTGGCCACTAAGGTGAACTTGTTCCCACTGAAATCCAGCCTGGAATTAATCAGCGTCATCTGCCCTTTGGGGGCTTTGGGGGGGCTTTGGGGGGCTTTTGGGGGGGCTTTTGGAGTGGGTTCAACACACTTCAACACATGGTCTGACCTGCAGCTTCATAAAACCAGCAGAAAGGAAAAAAAGTTATAAGACGTGATTCTGTTACTTGGTCAGTACTAGAGATCAATACGCAGATGTTATGAGGCAGAAACCTGAACCAATCCAAACACACGTTCTGAAAACTCCAGCTCCACACCCCACCTTACTCCCCAAGGAATATTCCAGCCGCGTGGCATGTCCCCTGTCTCAGGTGTGGAGCTCTGACCTCGCTGGCCAGAAGCCCAGGTGTGCTTCATGAGCTCCAGGGTTCCAGCGGCCCAGCGAAGGAGGAGCGGGACTGGCTACAGCCAGCACTCCCCAGCTGGGCTTTCAAACAAACCCACGGCGGGTCCAGGCAACAGCCGGCTGGGGCTTAATCCCAGGAGCTGACCCTTTAAGGAATGTGATTAGTGTCCAAGCCCCTGAAGACATTATGAGAAAATATTGGGTGTCACTGCCCCAGTCTTGTTTTGGTTTAATCGTCTTTCCTTTTTCCCTTCAGGTATTTGTTGTGCGCATGTGTGTGTGTGTGTGTGTGTTTAAACCTTTTTTATTACGTGGCACTCTGTTGTATTAGCCCTGGTTACTGTGACGATTCTAATTTGGTTCATCGTCACATATGTTTATTAATATTTTTGTTTATTCCAAATTCATGGTGAACTTGGAATTCAAGAACTCGGGAAGATCTTTCATGTGACTTGTTCCAATCATATTTAGCTATGCGTTTGGGCTCGTTATTTGAAAACACAGCAAAAATAAAAGTGCAAAAATGACACTTTTTATTTCGCTTTCAAATCTAGTTGTTTGTTGGTTGAGACTGCCGTGTGCGCTCAGGAAGGGCTGGTTAACTGGCCGATGATCTCATTAATCGACACGTTAAATCGCCGAGTCGCCAGCAACTGCTGCATTAGGTGTCCCCGTATGACGTTTGGTAAACGCTTCTTCAAAACATGCAACCTTCTTCTTTCTTTCTCTCGAAATGTAACTACAGATGCAAAAAAAAAAAGAAAAAGAAATCCACACTATCAGAGAAACGTGCGCTATAACATACCCGGGGCGTACCGTGCATGTTAACGAGTAGAGATCATGACCCTTAATTGATGGTTTTCTGATCCTCTCCGTAGCAGTGCGCACTCGCGCCTGGCCACCTGCCACACGCGGGGTTTCCGGTGGTCACGCTATGCCGTTCCTGCATGGAGCGAGTTGAGTTTGTCGGGACCACACCGATTCAGAGCTGGTGATTCATATCCTGTGGAATGCTGCTCCGTTTTACAAAGAAATCATCGCGCCAGCTAAATTGCTGTTTTCCACAAAACAATCAACAACTCATCCGATCCTGTAATGACGGCAGCCGTGTCTGCGTGGCCTGATCGGGGTCTATGTGCCGCTGTAACGTGGACGCGTGCTGAGAATAGCTCGCATTTCTCAGCATCATCATCTGTTGTTGTTTCCACTGGTAGTTTTTAGTTTTTAGTTTTCCACATTTGGGCGGCCCTCGTTTTGTTTCTCTCTGGCGCAGCGTAACCGTGTTTGTTGATGCAGAGAGTGCCAGGGGAAAGCCCGCACGCACGCACAGCCAGAAGAAGAACGCTTCTGATGTCCCGTTTAATTACCTTCGTGTTCCTCGGGCAAGACCCGCATGTTCTCTAAGAAAACAGAATCTCCATCAAAGCGATCCGGAATTTCTTCGTCACTTCTATTCATGCGCATATTTTTCAGACATAACACAGAATGTGTCTCTTTACATTAAAACATTATCAGCCTGGAGCACAAACTAATTTTCTTTGAACTGTAGCTGTCACTTTAATGATAGGCCCTCGGATGCGTTGTTATACTTCGTATATCGGTTCCATATTGACGTGTCACTCTTGTTTAGTGAAAACCTTAGCCCGCTATTTCTCCAAGAGGCAAATGAGATCTACGCCAGAACTGGCAGAACCGAGCCCTACGCAGACCCAGCAGGCCCTGCAGCTGAGCAGTGAGGACTCCATGCCAGTCCTGGACGGGCCAGGTCCAGCAACACTTGTACAAGCAGCACACGGTGCTGGAGTTATCCAAGATCGGAGTTGTGCTCCCCTGCAGTGGAGGATACTGCAAATTATTCCTTGAAACACTGGAAATATTGAAATAGTTCACCCTTTGGTGCACATATTTAGTTTTGTCCAGGAGATATTTAAAGTGAAGCACAGTTCTGCTTTTACTTGAGATGGATTAAGAAAGATTAGGTTTAGATTAGGGATTAGGTTTCCATTTGAGTAACTTTAACTCGCTTAATTGCTGTCCATTCGAATACCCCCAACTCAAGTAAGTGGCTTCTGTTCAGATATTCAGAGGTTTTAATGCCGCTTAAATGGTAAAGTGGCTCTGTATAGCAACAGAAGACCATCTGACAGGAAATCAGACTGGCGCCGCCCCAATATAATAAAAGAGATGTTTGAACTGTAGGGCAAAGCAGATATTACTAACACAACATGCAAACCCACACCTCAAACTCACCTCAAGATAATCAGCATATATCATCATACCAGTCTCAGTCAGAAACCACCAGTGCTATGTCCACTCACACACCCGTTCACACCCCACACACACCCACTCACACACCCCTCACACACTCGTTCACACATCCACTTACACGTCTTCACACACCCGCTCATATGCCCACTAACACATCCACTCTTATGGACGCTCACATTCACACACACACACACACCCCTCACACACCCCTCCACCCCTTCGCGGGTGCTCCACACCCAGTTCATGATATTGAGGCATAACCTTCAGTCTTCCCACTGGAAAGGTGAACGGCTGCTATCAAGGTGCCAGAGTGGTGCGGAGGGACACACCTCTCCTCACTTCACTCCTCCCTCTGAGTAATACCACCGAAACACTAACACAAACCTTCCTGATGTAGTCAGATCATTCACATAATGACCTGCACTGTAGATGAGAAGGGTCAATCGTTTTATGTCTTTTTATGTCAGGGAGGTGGGACGCTTTTTTTCATAGTGGGGAGGAGTTGGAATGGCCTTGAAACCAAAAAAGATTTTAAGTAAAATAGGATAATGGAAGTTATGTATGATTGGTCTTAATATATAACCATTACATTAGTGCCATTATTAGCTCAATGGGTATGACATACTAAACATTGGTGGCAAATTAACATTCAAGGAGATGCAAAAATTATTTTCACAGAAAAACTTAAAGGTGCAGTGAGTGCATGACCTACTTCCAGGCAGTCCCTAAGATAAACTGCCAGCTACTAGGCAATGTCATGTATACTAGCATATTAGTTATATAACACACACAAATACACCAAAGTGTTACTTAATAAAACTTTAAAGGCCAAATCTGAGCCGCACTAAAAAGTAAATATACCCTGAGCCTTACTACATTCTCTATTAGCAAAATCACTACTGGAAATAGATAAATACACCAGCAAGACCGCAGAGGTTTGCCGCAAGATGGAAAATGCAAACCACTGGTAAACCTCAAACACACAATGTTCAGGATCTCTGTTTAATAAAACAGTACATAAAATGGCTGGAGTCTCCCAGGCAGATGGGAGAGAGAGTAGGTGCCATGGCAGGCCGTTCTTAGTCCTGTAAACCAGGACCTCTGAGTAGAACTAGAGTACAGCGTTCCGGGTTTATTGCATTAAGGCACCGATGAGGGCTAGCTTTCACTAAGTACACAGTGCACTGGGGGAAACAACATTTAAACATAATCCATCCCAGGCCTTAGATAACAGTCACTTTTAATGACTGAGATATCGCATCTGAAGACGAATACAAAAACCCACCTAAAAAGGCAAGAAATGTAAAGATGTCGGACTAGAAGCTGTGGTAGGGGGTTACAGACATGACCTTAGGACTGGCCTTTTGTGTGTTTTTCACATGCCGTGTTTTAATATTCATCTTGCCGACTGTAGACCAGAGAGACACCTGCCCTGGGTGTGACTGTGGCACTTCTGCGTTATGATGAAGTGCCTTCCCCCAGTCCTCCACGCAGGCCGGGTTTTATGGACAGTGCTGAGAGTGTGTTCGGCGCACGCTGACGAGTGTTTTAGTCTTATCAATGTCCAAACATCAAACATGCACTTCCAGCTCTCCACACCTCTCTCTCCCTCCCTCCCCTCCTGGGAAGATAAGAAGGAAAGCTTTGGAGACTAATCTGGGTTTTCCTCGTGCCAGGACTCTCCTCAGGGTTTTAGAAGCACAACAAAGAAGAGTTAATGGCCTCCAATTTCCCACATTAGCGCCTGTTTAATGACCAGCCTGCCCTCTCGTTAGGGGCGGTCAGCTGCCCTGCACAACCCCTCACAGCCCAGGAAGATTCCTTCCTGCCCCAAGCTGGGGGACAAGAATGGGCTATGCGTTAGGGGGTGGGACATGCATTGTTCATGCATTAGGCTCCTAGAGTTTAGTAAAAGCGTGTGTGTGTGTGTGTGTGTGTGTGTGTGTCTGTGTGTCTGTGTGTCTGTGTGTGATGTTCAGCGGTGAGGTCACAGCCACTCACATACCCTTGAGCTTGTAAGCCTTTGAGGAATAATAGCCTCTCTGGAAAATGTAGATCTAAAAGTCTGATTGTGTCACTGTGTTTCTAGAGTGTAACAGGCAGGTACAATGTTTATAACACTTCTAGTTAATGACATGCACAGTGATCTGGATTGAGCTTCATGAATATTCATAAAATCTTTTCAGACTCCTCAGTTTCAGAGTTCGCGGTTTGTAAAGTGTGGTGATGACAGCAGTTTTATTTGTGGAGTTTCATAAGGTTCTGGTACCAGCCGCACTCTGCAGTCAAGAAAATCTCGAGCCTGAATCTAGCTGCTTATTCTATTTGCTGAAATGTCTTTTTCCCCACACAGGGAAGCTGTTAAAAAGACATTGACTTTATTCCCTATCCCATCCTGCTCCTTCCCTTCCGGGAATCCTGGAACCGCTGATCCTGGGACCCGCTACCCCGTAGCCAAGTGACCACAGCACGCCAAGTGCTAAACACCCACAGCTCCTTAGAAGAGCAAGGCCTCTGTCTCTGCAAGCACCTGCTGAGCCAAGATGGCGGGGACGCCAAAGATGTGGTATGTGAAAAGAAGGCTCCAGGAGAAAAAATGCTGAAACCAACAAAAAAAGAAAACTTCTCATCCGGATTCAGTCGGTTTGCCCCATAAGACAGTCCTTTACTCGTAAATGCCCAAAGATCAGACAGTGCATGTCTGGAACAAAGGAGTCAACAGGCTTGGCTGCATGTTTGAACCCCATGACACTGTTGCGGGTCCTAGGGTGACATAGCCCCACCTCTAAACCTTTACACACATATTATCTCATTTAATTAGTCACAAAGTGGTTCATGATGTCACCCCGTTGTCCGGCCGACAGAGCGGTGAGAGCAATGTCCATGCCTGATGGGTTTAGGGTAAGTCCTCGTCCTCGGGCCCCGGAGAAGTTTGCCTGACCCGTCATGTTCCACTGCCTGCGTGTTTATGTAGTCTGCCAGAGACCCTGCAACAAATCTGTCAGATGGTGGCATGGTGGACTGAGCGCATGACTGTGCTGATAGGACCAAGGAACCCGCCGCTAAACGGTGAGTCAGCGCCGGGCGAGTCTGTGTCAGCCAGGGCGGATATCGGGATTTCTTACAGTATCGGACTCATCTCCAAGCGTGCCGCTGTTGTCTTAGGCACCCCACCTCCTCTGTGGCCCCGCTGTGGCACTCCCAGGGGAGCCGGAGCCCTCTAACGTCAGCTCCGACGCACTGTGTGAATGACTTTCGGGAAACACTGGGGCAGTGGGTTTCATGCCAGTAAAGCTGGCCTGCTGTCACTGGGCTGTGGCAGGAGGACAGAGGGAGATCACTCCTGATCATACACACACACACCACACACACACAGAAACACACACACACACACACCACACACACACACAGAAACACACAAACACACACCACACACACACAGAAACACACACACACACACACACAGAGAAACACACACACAGAAACACACACACACACCCACACATAGAAACACACACACACACACACATAGAAACACACACACACAGAAACACACACACACACACACACACACACACAGAAACACACACACAAATACACACACACAGAAACACACACACACAAAAACAGACAGACAGACACACACACACACACACACACACACAGAAACACACACACACAGAAACACACACACACACACACACACAGAAACACACACACACACAGAAACACACACACAAAAATACACGCACACACAGAAACACACACACACATAGAAACACACACACACAAAAACACAGACAGACAAACACACACACACACAGAAACACACACACACAGACACACGCACACAGACACATGCACACACACATACACACACACAAACACAGACAGACACACATGCGCACGCACACGCACACACACACACACACACACACACACATCTCCAAGGCCCTCTCCACAGATGGTCTGCTTTAACCATGTCAATCATGACAAACTCTGCCTGGAGGTTAGATGGGTTTTGCAGGTTGACTGAGGAACAGACAGGCATAACATGGGCAGGACACGTGGCCATCCTGTGTTTTCTTCAAAGCTCTGAGAAAAAAGTGTCTTTAAGACTATATACTTGGCATAAAAGATGGAAGTTGCTCAAAAATTCCATTTCCATTTTTTACATTTACATTTCTGTCATTTAGCAGATGCTCTTATGCAGAGCAACTTACAAAGATGCTTTGTCATTTCCTCATAGAATACATCCTAGTATAGTACAGTAGGTTCGAGTCCAAGATACCAATGAACTAGAATACTGTCGAAATACAGGGATCAGTGCTGATGACTAGAAGTGCAAAATACATATAAGCTCTATAACAGACAACAATCAGTGCAATAAGCAATACCCTACAATAAGTACTATAATTTCAGTTACTAAGTAGAATTTTAAGTAGAATTTGAAAAAATGTCTGAGTGAGGAGTTCAAGGAGTGTATGTAATGCTTTAGGGTTTTGAATGTAAAGGGTAGATTCTCTGTTTGCAATTTTCCATGTCTTTTCATTTTTTTAATTAAGTTTTTTATTCAGGGCCATTGTAAAAAGCAATTTTCCATGCACGGTAACTCTTACAATTGGTGTTCTGTCAATCTTTGTTGAAATGTTGAAATGTATTAAAAAACCCACTAAAATAAAGCTGAATTGTAATGCTACACTATCAGATTCATCTCTGATGCAGGGGAGAGCAGAGATATGGTACGTATTATGTGTCCATGACTCCAACATGAGCTATTCTGTGCTACATATGTACGAGTGTGCATGTGAATGTACGTGTGTGAACAAGAGAGAGACAGAGGCAGAGAAAGAGAGAGAGACCAATATAAGTTGTGCACGCAAACTACTAAACCCTTCTCTCCTCCTGTCAGACCTGCTACAAAGAGACAGTCACACCAGGTGTGCGACCTTTAAATGTCCCCCCGCCTCCTTGTCTTCCCGGTCTCTCGGATTTATGGCCCTTTGGGAATTCACAGGCCCCCAAGTGCCTCTCCAACCCCACTCCACTGCCCATGAACTTTCCGATTCAATTTACTGAGCATGAAAACGACTTCAGTCAGGTGGAGGTGGCTGGTGAGAGGTGGAAGCCGGTCAGGTGGAGCGCCCCACCCCTCCACCCCTCCACCCGTCCCCACAGGATGCAGGCTTCACCCTCTTCAGGAGATTCACCTCAGCAAGCACGCTAACGCCTGATAATTAGCCCAGCGAGACATATGGGAAACATGAAAACGTGGAGCTACATTTATTTGAGTTCATTTTAAACAAACACCTTGATAAATCACAAAACATCAAAAGAAAAAAAACCTGTCAAGTTGTTAAGTTGTTGGAATGAGTCAAGCACAAATGACCTCACATTCATTATACTTATTAAAGAATTCAAAGTTAGGGGTAAATAATTACAAAAGAGATTAAATCTCTCTCTCTCACACACACACACACACACACACACACACACACACACACACACACAGCCTGTACTGTCAAAATGGCATTTGAACTGATACCTAACACACGAGCTGTCAGCAGAGCTCAGCCGTGCAGAATGAACCCCGCCTCAGAAGCCACTGTTTGACCACATGATCACTGTCTCCTCCTCAGAGATCTTGATTCATCTGTAATTCTTTTTCTCAACATTCCTCCTAAGCCCCGCCCCCCCCGCCCACCCGTGAAAGTAAATTACTTAGATCTTCATAGTAACCTGTGCACTTACACACACACATACACACAGAGTAATTTAATCAGTTTTCCACCACAATAAAGGCATCAAAATCCAGTATAGTTCACAGACAACAAACACTGTGTGAAGTAAGCACATCTGTGCAGTGTTGTATGTTTCTGCGTGCTGCCACTGTATGCTGCAATGCCTCACAATGAAAGTGGCAGCAAGGTTTTCTCCTTGCAGATCTTCATCCAGAGGCACAGGAACAGTAAATTACAGACAGAACTGTGCTCTGGGTGGAAGATCAGGGCTCTGCTGTAAGAGAGTAGACCCTACTCTAGGGGGTCTGTGGAAGCATTTCCTCTCTAGCCTTCCCAACTGAGGAATACCACAACTTAGTGGGTTTTTTAGTATTGCACAAGAATACTTGTTATTGAGTTATGGAAACATGACACTGGCCAAGGTGCTCACACTTACTGCATTTGGAGAAGTTACACGATCCAAAAACAACAACCAAAAAAGTTTAAGGGTTTGACATAATTTAGCAGTTGGTCTGTTTGCTTCAGACAGTAATGAATTCTGGGTATTGATGCTGTATGAATTCCGCAGCCGCATTTACCTCACAGCAATGCCTGCTACTCCCCACGCCCCATTCTAAGCCCCATCCTTACCCCACTCACTCACCTCCATCCTTACCCCACGCACTCACCTTCATCCTCACACCCTAATCTCACTTCCACTCCCACCCCTACACCCAAGCACCACAAAACATTAGGGGGGGGAAACACAGGAACACACTTCACTCTTCCAAAATACCAAACACAAACTGATCAAATGAGTCACCATTTTACATGCAAAGATTTCAGAAACCCTGATCTCTGTATAGAGTGTGTATAGAGTAGTGTGTGTATAGAGTAGGGTATATAAAGTACAGTATATAGAGTAAGGTATATAGAGTAGGGTCTGTATAGAGTAGTGTGTGTATAGAGTAGGGTATATAGAGTAGGGTCTGTATAGAGTAGGGTATATAGAGTAGGGTCTGTATAGAGTAGGGTATGTATAGTAGGGTATATAGAGTAGGTTCTGTATAGAGTAGGGTATATAGAGTAGAGTAGGGTCTGTATAGAGTAGGGTATATAGAGTAGGGTCTGTATAGAGTAGGGTATGTATAGTAGGGTATATAGAGTAGGGTCTGTATAGAGTAGGGTATGTATAGTAGGGTATATAGAGTAGGCTCTGTATAGAGTAGGGTATATAGAGTAGAGTAGGGTCTGTATAAAGGAGGGTCTTATAGAGTAGGGTCTGTATAGAGTAGAGTGTATAGAGTAGGGTATATAGAGTAGAGTAGGGTCTATATAAAGAAGGGTCTGTGTAAAGGCCCTAAGCCCCACAGCAATGGAATCAATTGCAGTGAGTTGTTACCCAAGATTAAACTGGGCCTTTTGGTAAACCGGGCAGATTTCACAAGCTTAGCCGCAGATTGTCCAACAGAGTAGTGTCTTGCCAACCACAGAACAGGGCATAGCCACTGACCCGCGTCCCATTTGAATGTCATTAGAAGGTAATTATGCCCTGACAGGAGATAATGAGACTTTAATGTCCCTCACGGCCACCCGTAGGGAGAACAGCCTCGAAGAGAAGGTTAAACGTTGTGCAACGCACAGCAAGACCTGCACAGACCCCACTTATTTACACAGGGTGAGCAGAACATATCCCACATTCTTAAACTGGGGTGGGGGTTGGGGGGTTCATTTTTGAGAGCAGGCATTAGATGCATAAACCATTTCTACCTCCTGGATGGGTTTTAAAAGGTTCAACCAGTAATGGTTGCAGTGTGCAGCTAAGATAAGCATATTTAAAGTCCACCGGAGCGTGTACAGTGGCTGAGCAAGCTCACGTGAATACAGGGACAGGTCATTTCATGGACCATGAAGTCTGGAACACTGAGGTAAATCAGATTAATCTGAAATGTCAGACACTTGGACGTAACCTTGAAAGCCTTTCTTCCATGTCCTATTATGGCACACCGGCATCATTTATTTTCACAAGCATTGATAAGATAGTTGAGTGTCATATATAAAAGCTCAGTGAAGCCTGGGCCACAGTCTGATAACTTGCCTGCAGCGTATAAAAGCATCTGTTCCCATCATGCACCACATCTCCCAGTTTTACTAATTGGCTTCTTTTTTTTGATGTTAGGAGGGAAACTCTGAAATCCTGCAGTGCACTTGATGGTTCGTTGCCCGCACTGTGTGACAGGATGAAAGTAAGCAAAACCAAACTGGGTTTTCTGTTGTTAATCTGCCAGATTAGTAGAGTTTTAATGGTGGATTAACATTGCGGAGGAAGGAACACTGGAGCCCAGTTTTGCCTCTTCAGTATTCAGCTAAATGTTTCTTCCACCCAGACAAAGCCAGGGTCTAAGTTCATCTGTGTAGATATGCTCTATCAGGTAACTTAAGCAGATAAGGCAGCATGAGGTGAGATACTGACACTTCAAAGAACAAACCCGCCAAAAAGCCCGCCAGCAAGAAGAAATAAGTCTATGGAGACGCGGCATCTGGAGTATCGGGTTTTCGTTTTATTTTAGTTTTTTGATCCAATTCATAAATAAAGCATCTAATAATTAACAAAATTACCAAAACCACCAAGACTAGTTGTTAAGTTATTAAACGTTTTAAATGTAATTATTACACCACGATTTACAAATTGCTTAAATATATGATACTCGATATGTGTCAGTCACTGCCGGTTTATTTGTTCTGAGTGAACTGCTCGTGGGAGCGGGGCCATCTAATAAGCCGCGTGTCATTTCCGACTGGCTCTCTAAACCGAACACAGGCTCCGTTATGCGCGCGTTATTTCCCCGTTTCCCATCGTGTGTTATTGAAACCCCGAGCTCGCTGCATTTCCCACACATCGGTATGGAAACTAGATATTGCATCTGGCCCGTCCCGTTGAAACAGGACTTTCCTTCGCGGATAAATAACCGGTTGCGCCGGGAGCGCGACCGAAATGGGCGCCTCTCGGGACGGAGGCGCGGGATGCGTATCGACCTCAGGTACAATTCACATGAAATGCAGTAAATGCAGCAAAAAGAAATGCACGTTCGAGAGGCCTCCGTTAAGACGCAGGATGCGCGAGACTCGGTAGGCTCGTGTCCTGTCCCTCGAGACGTTTTACGTATCAAACGCCAACGATTCCCGGCGGCGCGCGATGGTGCGGTTATAGACCGTATGAAGACAGGGTTCCTTTCTGCTTTCTTGTCTTCTTTCTGTGTCCTCACACAGCAGTGTGCTGTGTAAAGTGCTTTTTAATGTTCGCCTGTGTCGCGATGACCTTTTGAAATCAGCAGTTCAGTCATAAAGTACACTCGGCTCTGTGATTCTGTATAGCGCCATAACACAAACATTAGCAGTAATGACTCAGTTTCCTTATTGCCTGGAAATTACTCCCGGTTTGTTTTCCTTTTTTCCATCTTTCTGAGGAAATATAATAATGCTGTCAGTCAGCAGAAGAGAGTCTGGCTCTTTGTACACTTTCTGTAGTGCTGTTGCTCTTTTAAGTTACTTAATAAGTCTGGAGAGTGTTTTTCCCCACCTGCCAAGTCTTTTTCTCTCTCTCTCTCTCTCTCTCTCTCTCTCTCTCTCTCTCTCTCTCTCTCTCTCTCTCACACACACACACACACACATACACACGTGCGCGCACACATTTGTCTCACACACACACATCTGTGTTTCTCATACACACACACATCTCACTCACACGCACACACACACACACACACATCTGTCTCTCTCACACTTACATCTGTCTCTCTCTCTCTCACACACACACACACACACACACACACACCTGTCTCTCTCACACACACATCTCACTTTCTCTCTCTCTGTTTCCTTTTCTCTCTCTCACCCACACATACACTCACTCTCTATCACACACACGCGCACACACACACATACTCTCTCTCTCTTCTTTCTCTCTCTGTGCATGGGCGTGTTAAAGACATACTGACTCTCTCTCTGAGAATCGTGGGGTCACCTCTGACCAGTGGCGATGATCTGAGAAGGTTCCCTGTCTAATAACCACACTTTTCCCAACAACCCTCCCCTGTTATGACCCTTTTCCCAACAGACCACATTCTGTTATTAATAACAAATCAATTACTGCTTCACCGTCCATAATCCAAGTTCAGTTAAAGGCTAATCCAGCGCTGGCAACCTCAGCCACGTGCCACGCAACCTCACGCCACGCAACCTCATGCCAGCCAGCCATCTGTTGAAGTAGGAAACACCCCCTCGTCCCCATGCAGGTCTGGTTGTATTAATAAACCAGCTTTAGCAAAGGCTCACTGAATCTTCTGTTAATTTCTGTTATGAAGAAACACGGTACAAATGTCCTGCTAAGTACTTCTGAGTCTCACGCAAAGGTACTTATAAGTACTGAGTCTCACATAACTACGCTCGGTGACTTCTCTCTCTTTGCAGCTAAAAGAATTGTCATTATTGTAAAATGGCAAAGTTTTGTGTTGATGTCGTGTCTCCCCACATAATCATGCCACATACGTTCTTGCGGTTCCAAACCACCAAGTCAAACACAGTAACGCTCAAGCTCCACATGTTTAAGTAATCCAGGACAAGCACTCTTTACTCTGTCCCCTCCCTGCCCCGCCTCTATTGCCCCCCACACCCCCCCACTGCCCCACTGCTGTCCCCATTCTGCACCTTCACTGCCCCATTTTCCCACAGCCACACCTGTCCCTGCCCTGCATCTGCCACTGCTTCTCCTCTTCTACTGCCCCGCCTCTCTCACGTCCATGGCCCTCCCAATGCCCCACCCCTTTCCCCGCCCTGCCCCAAAGCTCCAGTTCACTCACTCTCTCGATATCCTGTTTCTGGACCATGACAGACCATGCACCTCACGCACGCACGGTATATCTACAGTTCTTTAGTCCTTTTCGAGTTGTCCACACTAACATAGTAGGGTTCGGTTAAACGGGCATAATTTCGTACAGCTATTAACCACATGGCCTGGGTTGCTGTGGAAACCACCGCCTCAGGCGAGAGGTGTACCTACACGTGGCAGGTGGTCTTGTGGACAGATGGGGTGGAAAAGGGGGTAGGTGGAGGGCTGTGGACATTGAGAGGGTCCCACCTGCAGACACTCTGAGACCTCAGAAACGGAGATTTTCCAAACCCAAGTACAGATGTCCGGAGGTCCTCCCCCACGAAGAATGTTTCATAGACACAATTTCAGAAATGCTTTGTTATTGCTAAATACCTATTACTAAGCAACATTTAGCAATATGTAACTCTGATCAGCCGCAAAAACGCGAAATTACTTTGCTGTCAGAGGCCATGTGTAAGCAATCAAAGATATAACCCACACAGACAAGATGGAATGTCAGCCTAGTGCATTAACTTTGCTATAGAATTTGAAACCGTTTCAATGTAAAGTGGTTTCAATGTAAAGTGGTTTCAATGTAAACTGATTTTCTTCTGTGAGCTGGCCGGCTTCGTGCTGCACTTTGTGATAAATAAAAAATGTATTTCATTTAATGTGATTCCAGGCTCCCGATTGGCTGGCTGGCACATACCACCTCCAGTCACAGTGGCGGGGGGGGGGGTGTGGAAGGATGGGAACTGGTGTCTGTCTCTAAGGCCTGCAGTTCCAGGCTCTGAAGGGAAGAATACACGTGCTGCCAGTATTGTGGTGTTCATTTAGTTCTTCACAATGACGCCAGACTGGCAGCATCGGGAGCAGAGACTGGAAACAAGCCCGCCACTGGGAGTGTGGGCTGCCTGGTCCAGAATAGCGGAGACACCAGGAGGGGACCAACTACCTCTGCTCCTAATGATCATGAAACACATACCACCCTGTCCCCCTCCCCCATATCACTGCACCCCAGCTACCACCCTTTCAGTCCAGATACTTGTCTACCACACAGGAAGTGATCCACACTGTTACGATGTGTGGTAAGAGCCTCAGGGCTCCTGTTTGCCTGGCAGTGGCACCAGGGAAGAGAAGAGAAGAGAAGAGAAGGAGGAGTCCTGCACACCTAGTCCCGCACACCTGGTCCCGCACACTAAGTTGTAATGGCTCAGTCCTTCACCCTGAGTGTTGGGTCTCAGTGTAACAGCAGTGTGAGCAGAGTCTGTTCCCTGCCTATAACTGTAATAGCGCAGAAGTCTTTCTCGCGTTTCTCTGGAGAACCTCATGGAAACTATCTAGCTGAGAATTCCCCCCCAGCGTTGGGGAGGTTTCAGGGCAGTTCTCTGATTCTGCCCATGTGGAAACAGGTAAGCAGCCAGTACTATCATATGGACACCTTAAACCACAAGCAGGACAACAACAGACCAAAAAAAGATAATGATTAGAAGCCATAATAATAAAGTGTTAGCTGCCTATTACTATATTCAATAGTCATTTATATTTTCCGTAATAAATATTTTATAAAGTTCCTAAAATGAATCTGTAGCTTATGCATAACACTTACTGTGAAGCACAGCATCGTCTGATGAAGCACACTGAGCTCATCGCAGATCAGAGCAACAGTAGCAACTCAACATGAATTGCGCCTGTCACGTAATGGTGCATAATAACCCGCATCCATGACTTCCCCTCCATCCTCAACCCCACCCGCCCCCACCCACACCGCCACCCTCTGCAGCAGCAAGCCACAGGTGCGAAGGGCAGCGTGGCAGGGCGCCCCTGCACCTGGAGGTGCCGTCGCCAGGCACCGCCCCAGCAGGCAGGTACTGACACGGGGGAACGCCAAGGCAGCACGCCCTTACGCGCTGAGATGAAATCGGATTTGCTGCCAGGAGGTGAGAAGGCTTTGATTCAATCAAGTCTGATGGCTGACAAGACAATTGCTGGATGTCGGTGATTATTGTAAGTCAGTGAGTTATAATGGCTAAAAAAAACCACAACACGTGGGTTTAGTGCAGCAGAGACCGACATGGGATCAAACACTCCCATTCCGCGCGGCTGGGTCTTCGCAGGTGTAAAGCAAACATGGCAACGGCTGAGTGCGTCGCCACATTTCACATATCACATCGCAGTTCCCCGGCGTTCACCGCCACGCCTGGGGCCCCACTCAGGTAGCGGAGTAGATGTTTGAGAGTAATTACTCAGAGTGGACAAACAATGACTGATAGGAGTAATTCAGACAGGTGATGTCTGAGGAGAGAGAGGAGGGGAGAGGAGGAGGGGAGGGGAAAAGAGGAGAGGAAAGGAGAGGAGAGGAAAGGAGAAAATTGGACAGGATGGGAGGAAACGAATCTAGGAAACATAACAAAAAGAGGAAGTGACCTAAAAGAGATCCTTAGTCTTCCTCCTCCTCCTCCTTCTCCTCTTCTTCTCTTTGATAATCCTCATAATTTCCAGCTCTGCCTTTCAAACTCAAGGTTGAGGTCTCTGGGCTCATAAAAGGAATCTGGATCGCATTATGGATCCAATCAGCATTATAAAACCAAACCCCCGAAATGAAATTAGAACTTAGGGGAAGCAGAAGGAGGCCAATCCAGTTTTCTCCCCTCACTCCCAACACGCCTCGCCATGGAACGGGATAAAGTGGAATTTCGAAAGATGTCCCACTGTGACCTGACGTCTGTGGATAAGCACGAGAGGTGGATCCATGCCAGCAGTGGTTGGCAGAGGAGCTGCACAGAGCAACCGAGTATTAGACAAAATTATTGCTTGTACATATCCCATAACAGACATGTGTGTTATTCCACAAACCCCTCATGTTTTCATATTACACACATTTTGAGAGAAATGCTCACCGGAATATAGCTGCATCACCACCAAACCTCAGCTCAGTATCTCAGCATTTGCTTCTGAACTAGAGGAACTGAAAGTCACGTGCCCATGCTGTAAGGCTCGGGGGTTTCTGCTCATTTCAAATCCAGAATCTCTCGCTTGCTAGCTGTTGGGGAAGCATCAGGCTAAAGCTCAGGGCAGAGGTCGGGGGAGAGGTCGGGCAGGGCACACGAGGCCGCGGCTCTCTCCAGGCGACCACTGACCACGGCACAGACACCCCCCCACCGGTCCTCACAGTTCTGCAGCTTCACGTGTGATTGGACATTCAAACCCTCTCCAGCCACAGATGGTGCTGCTTAGCAAGGTACAGATGGTGCCGGCTAGCACCTTGTAGGACTTGGATGAACACAGGGGGGTTGTGGAGGGTAATTTTATAGGACTGATACAGTAAGAGTTGAAACTCTGGCAGTGGATTGTGTCCTACTTTATAATGGTGGCAACTGAAGGCTGTTCTGCGATGCAACTCTTATTTGAATGCGCTCTACCTAAGCCCAGACAGAAGAGGTCAGGGAATCTCCTTGGATGGGCTGTTATGTTTCTGTAGCAGTTCTGTCATTTTTGTATTCAAGCCATGTATGAGTCTTGCAGTGAATATCACTGCCAAGCTAAACGTATTGATCTGCGGGTCTGACGAGAGAAATGACTAAAGCTTTGCTGCAATAGTGCTTTCTGAGTTGAAACCTCATGCACCGTGCACCCGTAAAAATATTGAAAAATAACATTTAGCACAAAAAAGCGAATCCGACGCTTGCAGCCGTGAAACAGAACATTACTGTGTCAGACTGAGGCAGATAACACACATCAATCATGAACACTTCCGCCAGCGGGGGTAAGGAGGCGACGACCATTTATAACCCAGACCAGCTCCTGAAGTCACGCCAGCCTGGAGCGGACTACACACTCGCACAAAAACAGCAGCACCATTATCGAGTTTCAACACATTCCAGCTCAAGGTGTGTATGCGTGCATGTGTGTGCATGTGCATGTGTGTGTGTGTGTGTGTGTGTATGTGTGCATGCATGTGTGTGAGTGTGTGTGTGTTAAACCAGCTGTAGATGGTTGGTTTGGGCCTAGGGTGCTGCGCCTGGCAGGCATCAAGCTCAGTCTGCAGCAGAAGAGTCTGCCTGCTCTTGAGCCAGAATCTGCTCTGGAATGACACACACACACACACACACACACACACACACACACACACACACACACACACACCACAAACTTTGCACAGGCCCTTTGCCAGCAGTCATCTTCCCAGGAGGTCTGGGCCTCTTCTCATAAAGCTTCCTCATGAGTTCCAGCACACAACCCAGTAACACCCACCATATCAAACCTACACATCACATCAGCCCCACCCACCATATCAAACCTACACATCACATCAGCCCCACCCACCATATCAAACCTACACATCACATCAGCCCCACCCACCATATCAAACCTACACATCACATCAGCCCCACCCACCATATCAAACCTACACATCACATCAGCCCCACCCACCATATCAAACCTACACATCACATCAGCCCCACCCACCATATCAAACCTACACATCACATCAGCCCCACCCACCATATCAAACCTACACATCACATCAGCCCCACCCATCATATCAAACCTACACATCACATCAGCCCCACCCACCATATCAAACCTACACATCACATCAGTCCCACCCATCATATCAAACCTACACATCACATCAGTCCCACCCATCATATCAAACCTACACATCACATCAGCCCCACCCATCATATCAAACCTACACATCACATCAGTCCCACCCATCATATCAAACCTACACATCACATCAGTCCCACCCACCATATCAAACCTATACATCACATCAGTCCCACCCATCATATCAAACCTACACATCACATCAGCCCTACCTAAGTGTACCATGTGTATCAAACCTACACATGCTATCACAACTGCCTGTCATATCATCGATACATGTCATGGCTTGTTCATCATGCTGGATCATCCCTGAGTATGGCACTGTATTGTACAATCTCTCATCACCCCTGTGTGGTGGAACATATCAATCCCATGTATGTTGTGTCAGTCCCATGTATTCCGCTGTGTCAGTCCCGTATATTCCGCTGTGTCAGTCCTGTATATTCAGCTGTATCAATCCCGTATATTCAGTTGGATTATTCCCACATTGGATTCTAGTGGAGGTTGTTTAAGAAAACCCAGCTCTCATGCTGTGAGCCAAATATAACTAAGCAACCAAAGAAGATTCTGGCTGAAATTTCATCACAAGCTCACTACTTTTTATAATTACAAACAAATAAAAGCTCTGCTTGTCTGGCGTTTACAAAGCAAGCATTGCAATCTGATAAAGCATTCTGAGATATGCAGTCACTCAGACAGGGAGAGTGACCTGCAGCACCTCTAGGGCAGTCCCTCCATTTGAGCTGCCCAGCAGAGACTCGGAGGTGGTAGAGAGCAGAGCAAAGTGCAGTGTCATTCCCCCTCAGTCTTTCACTCTTTTGCCTCCTCTCTGTCCCTCCCTCTCCCTCTCTCTTTGTCTCTGTCTTTACCTCGCCTCTCTCTCATTCATTCACTTTTATTTGCCAGGGCAGGAAGGTGGAGCCATCGGAACCTTTGAGGCTGACAGGTGCCAATCCATAACACTGCCACGCCTGATCAATCATTAACCAACAGCCACAACACTGCCGAGGACAGACTCACAGCACTGTGCAGGACAGACTCACAGGTCAGACTCACAACACTGCCCAGGACAGACTCACAGGACAGACTCACAACACTGCCCAGGACAGACTCACAAGGACAGACTCACAGGACAGACTCAAAGCACTACGTAGGACAGACTCACAGCACTACGCAGGACAGACTCACAGGACAGACTCACAACACTGTGCAGGACAGACTCACAGGTCAGACTCACAGCACTACACAGGACAGACTCACAGGACAGACTCACAACACTGCCCAGGACAGACTCACAAGGACAGACTCACAGGACAGACTCAAAGCACTACGTAGGACAGACTCACAGCACTACGCAGGACAGACTCACAGGACAGACTCACAACACTGTGCAGGACAGACTCACAGGTCAGACTCACAGCACTACACAGGACAGACTCACAGGACAGACTCTCAACACTCACCAGGACAGACTCACAACACTGCCATCATCTTGACCTTGCAGCTCAGAAAAGTCTTTAGATAAACAGCCAGTTTTATGGTCACAGTAAAATTCTTTTGTTAATGTAAAAAACCAATATTTAATTCCGATTCATCATGTTCTGCCCTCAACTTGGAATTAAACAGAGGTTATAAAATATTTGTTCTGTTTATTTTACCGACATGAAGATTCTATGAGCCTTTAATTAAATCTCTTATGTAGTCACTCATAATTGCCCATTATACTGACAGCGTGTCAGATATAATCTGTGCATGTTGGAAGAGAAAAGAAATACTCCAAACAGCAACAGGAGATTTCAGCTGAACTGTCTCAGCTCAATTATCTCACAGGGTCTCACAGTCACGCAGTGGAGCCCTGGGTGAGCCAGTGCTCTGCGTCATTCAAAGCTCCCCGCCCTCTGGAGGGTTCCGGTCTGGGTGCAGGGGTGTCTGAAGGCCAGAAGAGCTCCCCATGGCTCAGGGGGGTGGGGTAGGATGGGGTGGGATGGGGTGGGATGGGGTAGGGGGGTGCTGGATCACAACACTGCTGGGATAGCCAGTAGGCCATAGGAAAGTGCACAAGGTTCAGAGATGCAGCACAGAGCTAAATGCACGAAGGAGAGAGGAATATGGCCCTGGAGAGAGAGAGAGAGAGAGAGAGAGAGAGAGAGAGAGAGGGGGGGGGACAGAGAGAGAGGGACTCTTTTTCAAGCACCTTAGCCTCCTCAGTTGGGATGTGCCACCCTGCAGTGGTTAGAGGGGGCAGGAAAGTTCAATTATTCAACCGCTTTTCCCTCAGTCTGAAATTAGCCATCCATATACATGATTCATAGGAAGAAAAATCTAAATCAAATTATCCTCCACCCACTGTCTGCCTCGCTGTTGCTGCTGTTTCCAATTTAAACGCCACAGGCTGGAGTATGCAGGCTGATTGATAACATATTTGTGAAGCATTTCATAGTAACTGCTGCTCTTAGATCGGATACCACCTGCTGGTATCACTGCAGTCATTAGGATGGAAAAGTCAAAAAATGTTCCTGAAACAACAATGCTGTTCCATGGCCTCTGACTGAAGAGTCAGGGTGCGGAATCTCCAGAGGACAGAAGGCGAATCCCAGAGTGAAGGCTGCAGTCGACGTAGGAGATGTCTATTTTTAGTTCTGCTACACGGAGGTTCCTCTTTACTGACATAAGAAGTGTGAGACATTTAAAACCCATATTTAAGATTTAAATAGACTAACATTAATAAATAATAAACACAAATAAATAGGTAACATTAGTGTACAGTAATTACATTAATGCACAAGACGGATTTCTTTCGTGTGGTCATTCCTGTACACTTTAGAAGCTATTAACGTGATCAACATGTTTTTCATGATAATATGTGTACAGTTTTCATTTTATTCTCAATCTGGAACTGCAGCTGCTATTTTTTGAATGTTTCAAAAGGCTGCAGGCAAAGATTTGTGGGAAGGATAGGCCTTGGAATGCACGAGACGAAGGATCTGTTTCTCTGCCACATTCAGTCTTAGCTGGAAGCAATGGCTAATGTGGCGATATTAAACTACGGCTAACGTGGCACTATTAAACTACGGCTAACGTGGCACTATTAAACTACGGCTAAAGTGCCAATATTTAACTACGGCTAATGTGTCGATATTTAACTATGGCTAACGTGACAATATTTAACTACGGCTAACGTGATATTAAACTACGGCTAATGTCGCGATATTGCACTACGGCTAATGTGGCGATATTACACTACGGCTAAAGTGGCGATATTACACTACGGCTAAAGTGGCAATGTTAAACTACGGCTACTGTGGTGATATTACACTACAGCTAATGTGATATTTAACTACAGCTAATGTGACGATAATTTAACTACGGCTAACATGGTGATATTTAACTACGGCTAATGTGGCGATATTTAACTACGACTAACGTGGCGATATTAAACTACGGTTAACGTGATGATATTAAACTATGGCTAACAAGGCGATATTTAAGTGTAATATTTCAATATTGGTAATGTGGCGATATTTAACTAATATTTAACTACAGTTAACGTGGCGATATTCAACTAATATTTAGCTACGGCTAACATGAAGATATTTAATATTTATCTAATTACACGTGCATTTTTCACATCAGGTGTCTGGTATTTCTGTTTTTTATTTGTGGGTATAGTTATTGTATACATTTGTAAACCTTTCCTTTAAAAGCTTTATATTAATATTAATTTTAATCAATAAATATTAACCTAGCATAGTGATTAAGTTCATTTCTTTGGGGGATTCTGTACATGCATATGAAGCTCATAATCACTGAACTTTATTTAGTGCACATTCCATCCAGGTGTGTAAGGTTGCCAGACTCCACAGGCCCTCTGCTATGTGTCCTATGCATGGCCCACTGAACGCTGGTTCTGATGAACATGTACTGTGTGTTCTGTGTCTGTCATCATGCCTTTCACCCACAGATCCCTGTGTTTGTGGCTTCCGTGTGTACATTCCTGATCAATATGACAAATGCCATCAGAGCCCTGGGATCTGTCTCTGGGTCATGCAATAAGCTAAGTGGTGTTGTTGTTTGTTTGTTTGTTTGTTTGTTTTAATAAAAGCATAGATCCTTACAGCAGTGGATATTGACTGTTACACTCTAATTCTGTAGCAGCTCTCTCAGTGTCTGTCTGTATGTCTCTCTCTCTCTCAGTGTCTGTCTGTATGTCTCTCTCTCTCTCAGTGTCTGTATGTCTCTCTCTCTCTCTCTCTCTCTCTCTCTCTCTCTCTCTCTCTCTCAGTGTCTTTTTCTCACCCCCAATTCACTTTCTGTTGCCGTCCTGCAGACAGCTCCGCCAGGTCTCTGTTGTTGGTGTAAAGTCAATAGGATGTAAAGTGTAGGCTTTACTGTGCATCCAGCCATCTTGGCCAAAGTCTCCCCAAGCAATCTGCTCCCTGTACAGCAAACCCAGAGAGTCCAAACCCAGCACTGCCTTCCACTGCCAACAGAAGTGAGTGATCATAAGCAGCGTTTGTACAGTGTGGCGGGACATCATCACACAAGACAAGCAGATACAAACACATACATAGACACGCACCAACACATGCACATGCATTCATATGCACACACACACACGCACGCACGCACACACACACACACACACACACACACACCAACACATGCACATGCATTCACATGCACGCACACACACACACACACACACACACACACACACACACTTGACTTTTTGTTCAGAAGTATCATTTGCTTCTTTTCTCTCCATAGTTTGAGCACTGTTTACTTAAGCACTACTCTCTCGCTCTCCTTCTCTCTTTCTCTCTCTCTCTCTCTCTCTCAGTGTCTTTGAGTCTTTGTGTGTGTGTGTGTGTGTGTGTCTCCTTCCTTTTATTTCAGCGCTGTCTGTGATAGTTCAGTGCTCTGTGAAACCCTGCATAGGAATGCAAGGCAGCACCATGAGCTCGCTGACAGCAAGATGGATGCAGTGAGTGACGGTCTTTTGTACCCCACACAACACACCACACACACACAGACAACCCCCCTATCCGCACACACTCACACACACCCGCCCACACACACATAGACACATACAGGCATGCCGCAAAATGAAATGTCAAGGGTACTTGGAACAATTCATACCTTCTGCGAGACAGTTAGGTCTAAACTCATCTGTTGACATTTACAGCCCAGGATCATATCAAAGATTCATCTCTCTCTCTCTCTCTCTCTCTCTCTCTCTCTCTCTCTCTCTCTCTCTCTCTCTCTCTCTCTGAGTCCCAGTGAAGCTGCTCTGTTTTAGGATGTGTTTGTCTATCAAACCTGGGGCACTCAACCCAAGCCAGACAGGTGCAGTGTGCACAAAGAACACTACAGAAGATCCTGTAGAGAGGAATCATGGGACTTTAGCTATATTTAACACATCGGTCACCTCTGCTGTGTGCCTTCTTCATAGTAAATATGCTTTATAATCATTTCCACAGCAATTCGGCCTTCATCTAATCTCAAATCTCAACTTAAACTTAAAATAAGGTTTTAGGTTTTACAAACCTTGTGTATATTATATTATCTAAGATTCATTCAAGAAGAGGAAGCATTTCTCCATCATTAAGAGTCATTTGCTCTTGTTTGTTTTATTGTGTTTGTGTTGTGTGTTTTTTTTTAGAAAACTTAAAGGCTAAATCTGAAAATATGATTTGCTTTGTAAGTGAGACCTCATAGAAAAAAACAATGTAAAATTGTAGTCTGGAAAAGCAGCTCTGTAGTTTAATCAAACTCTTGAATATGTTACATGTATGCCTACAGACTTCAAACTACAATGAACAATGAATCTCCAACTTCATACAAGAGACAACAACTACAATTCTAGTTAATTAATTTAAATAGGATCCAAATTATATTTAAAAAAATACATTCAAACTATTTTCATTTTTTTAAATATTAGCTACCTGTCTGTTATAGAATATTTGTCTGTATATTTAAGTAAGAGAGGAACCTATTACATTTCTCAAACAAACAACACGTCCATATACTGTCTGAATGGATATGGTAGTCCTATCAATAGTCTTATGTCTGGATCTTATGCCGAATCTTATATGGGCTATATCTTGTATCGTCTTTTATCTGCCGCTAATCATAAGACACTGGACGTATTTGGCAGCACTGGAATGGAGGTGTGACATGACACACGCGCATGGGCCTCAGCGCTCAGAAGAGAGAGACTTCTATACTGAGAGAGACCTCTACACTGAGAGACTTTTACACTGAGAGAGACTTCTACACCGAGAGAGACTTCTACACTAAGAGAGACTTCTATACTGAGAGAGACTTCTAACCGAGAGAGACCTCTACACTGAGAGAGACGTCTACACTGAGAGACTTTTATCCTTTAAAGATGAAGCCTGTTATTCATTGTAGGCCAGTATATTTATCTGTTCTACAACCCTCCCATCACCACCACCATGCCAAAAAGCTACAGGTGTTGCCAAAAATATCAACACAATACTACTACTACTAATACTACTACTAATACTAATACCACTACTACTACTACTACTACTACTAACACCACTACTACTAATACCACTAGCACTACTACTACTATCACCACCACCACTACTACTACTACTAATAGTAATACTACTACCACCATCACTACTACTACTACTACTACCACCACCACTACTACTACTACTACTACTACTACCACTACTACTACTACTACTAATAATAATAATAATAAAAAATAATAATAATAATAACTAATAATAATAAAACGACTGTGTTAATTTCAATCCAATCCTTTATTAAAAAAAAAAAAACCTTAATCAAATATTTCAGCATTTCAGTAAACAATCAGCTCTATCTTTCACCGTACACTTAACAGAATCTGTTTATTCCTGTCATTTAAAAGAAAGAAAGTGTGTGTGCATTTCTACAATAAGGATGTTACGCACATTGCTCCCGAGGCGATCTTTTTTTAAAGTTTTCGTTCATTTTTAAAGTCGCCATCATCGACGTTCGGCTCGGTTTCTAGCTTCTCAACACAGGCCAGCCGAATAGTCGGTCAACACATTTTAACTTCTGCATATCCCAGGATCCAGCAAAAAGTTCGAGTTCCCTCGAGTGCTCACATGTTTAAAGAAAATTGTAGGCCTACTTTATTGTTCTTTAGAATCAAAGAATTTATATAGATATTTATCTAGGTATTTATATAGATATTTATCTAGGTATTTATCTAGCTATTTATCTAGATATTTATATAGGTATTTATAAAGATATTTATATAGGTATTTATAATGTCATCCAAGAACGAGCGTTATTTTATTAGAACGCCACGTGGAAACGTCAACCCAAAGCAGTGAATATAAAACTCTGCATCGCATAAAGACTACTCGTGCACTTCTTTAGTTCCAAACACATTATATGGGTGTTTTTCTTGTTTTATCACTTACATGCCTGGATAATATATGATAGTGGAACAAACTGGCAATTAAACCAAATATTCTCTTAACAAACGCCATATTGCAAGTTTGTAATTTTATAATGTATGATTGCTTTCGGTGACAAATTATTCTAACGTATTCAAAAAATATATTCGAAATAATAACGTCTATGAAAACAAAGCGAAAGGAAAACGTTTCGTCTTTGAACTACTTCGGTTTCATTATGCAGTCCTCCAGGCGCAGTAGCGCATTAATGATCCCGAATACCTCCTATACCGCAAGCGGAGTTTACAAAGAAAACACCTGCGCTTTTTTGACCAGGTGGTCACGGCTAAACTAAAAAAAAGACCGATGCGATAACTCCTGCTAATATAAATTGTGTACTGATTGTGATGAGCCCATTAAATACAAAACGAGCCTTGGGGATTTATGTCTACTTTCGCGCTACCAATATTCAGGAAAACGCTGGAAACGGACAGGCTTGTACTTACCGACGCATTCGTTTGCATCTCGCGCCGTTGCGCGTTGCCACGGTCGGTCGTAATGAAACGGTTTGCATCTGTCGCATTCTGGCCCGGCCGTGTTGTGCTTACATTCGCACACGAGGTTGCCTTCACGGTCCTTTACGCACCGTGACGCATGGCCGTTACATTTGCACCGGCCACCGACTTGCAGGTCTGACACGGCGTAAAAGTAAGAGTCTCGAGCAAACTCCGAGTCGTCTTCATTCTCGTCGCCAAAGGTGTGCAACCGGTTGAAAGTCACCTTGATGTCCGTCGCAGTTACCCAGTCCTGAAGCACTGGAGAATTGTCGAAATCATGTGCGGACGGTCGTCCGTCCAGGGTGCTGAACGCAATGAGGCCCCCCGAGAGCGGGTGCATATCCGTGTGGGAATCCGTGCAGATGGCCTCTTGTTCGTTTTGTTTGGTGATGCTTGCTTTACTGGGCTTGTTGAACATCTTCCTGCACTGGGTCGAGTAGAACTGGAACGGTACCCAGGTCTTGCCGTAGTCCATCGATTTAAAGATAGCCATGGACTCCGGGCGCGGGGAGCAAAACTGAAGACTCACGTAGGTCACCTCGAATGTTTTCCCGAGGGACAACGTCAGCGTGACATTCTGAGGAGACTGGATGTAGTTCTCCGACTGCCAGCACGTGAGGTTGTGTGGATTGTTGAGGTCCGTTAAGTACGCCGGCGGATGATGCTTTTTGGGGTCCAAAGCGTCGCACGTGTGGCAGTTTCGGTTCCTTTCCTCTCCTTTTTCCGTCACCACACAGTACCGGCTCGGGGTCTTGCCACAGGTGCTGCTCACGCGCACGTCTTTCCCGAATGCCGAGTTCACAAAATCGGGGATGCATCTTCTGGGGTTTCCGTTTTCGTCGTAACACGGGTCCGGCGGCGAGGTCTGAGCAGCGAACATGTTCATGCCGGGCCCAGCGAGAGTCGCTTCTAGGATACAGGAGATGGTCACCAAAGTGACTAACGCATCCGAAATCCTTAACATCGCAGTCTGCGATCGTTAGAAGTCTTCGGTCTGAAAGACAGTCGCGTTCTGATAAAGAAGCGAAAATACGCGCAATAAATACAGCTGTTCTGGAAACAGTCGTTAACATGTGACTGCGCTGTGGCTAACTCGAATACGCTTCTATGACTGCCATTTGACTGCTTTCGAATAATCAGATCATGTGCAATTGTTCGTTTACTGTAATGCGCATAATTCAGTTTCGGATTCTACAAAAATAATACGGCAGTTTGGTGAATACAGAAGTTGTTATGAATCACCGAAAAAGCGAAACATAAATCGTCTTACGAGGTGAAGAAATCTCCGCAAAAGCACACTGGAGCTCAGTATAAGTGATCAGATAAAGCGTGAAATGTCCGGATCCTTCAGTACTGATAAGCGCTCTTCTGACCTTGTTTGTTTCTGGAATGGGGTCTCGGCGTTTGCAAACCATATATGACATCCGAGACGCCGTTGAGTTTAGTCTTTTCCACTGTCTTCCACATTCACGTTTTCATAATCTCTCTCTCTCTCTCTCTCTCTCTCTCTCTCTCTCTCTCTCTCTCTCTCTCTCTCTCTCTCTCTCTCTCTCTCTCTCTCTCTCTCTCTCTCTCTCTCTCTCTCTCTCTCTCTCTCTCTCTCTCTCTCTCTCTCTCTCTCTCTCTCGATTTACCGTACGCGTTTCTGTGGAGAGACGAGTTTTTACGCAGCGCCTAAGACCGTCTCGAGGAGGGATACTGAGCGACTAACAGGGGCGAACAACGACATCCACTGGTAGCTTATCAATAAAACGAGCGCACGAGATACGCTTTGGAAGGATCAAACGATTTCCATGTTTATATAACACCGAAAGTTATACGGTAAAATCAGATTAATATCTCTCTATCAATAATAATAATAATAATAATAATAATAATAATAATAATAATAGTTATGATAATAATAATACCAAATAATACCAAAATAACAGCCTACGTTCTTATTGTTACGAACCCCAGGAACAACCCTCAGCCCCGTACAGCCACGCCCACGCGCACACACCCCCGGTCTGACTCACCGGAATTCTAGCGCACACCTGATTCCCATTCCCTGCATTCCCACCCCCTTTATAAGCTTCCCTTCCCCGTGTACACGTCGTGAAGTATTGCTCTACCCATGTGGTGCACCAAGCGGTTCCTTATCCTTTGTGTTTTCCAGGTTTTTGACACCTCCCGGACGCTGACCCGTGTTTCGACCCCGGACCAACCCGGCCACGCTGAGCTGTCTGATTCCACGAATTAGTTTGTTTGCAAAAATAAAACCTCTAGCAATTTAATCCTCTTCTGTGTGTGTGCAAACATTATAGTTATGGCCTACGTTGACCAACAATAACAACAACAATACTATTACTACTACTAATAATAATAATGGTCATAATTATTATTATGATTATTATTATAGCAATAGGAAACGAAGAATTCTCTGGTGGATTATTGTTTTGATAGTTAATGCTAGTATTCGTATGGAGGTTTTTTTGCCTTTTATGTATTTTCTGGCACTGCTCTCTGCTTTATTTTATTTTATGTTATGAAATGAATATACAGTGTAATCCCCGTATTTTAATGTGGGATTGTCGCCCATAATTATGGAAAATAAAAATGTAATTAAACTGAATGAATTCCGGCAGTTTTGGACGGTGAGGTATTTGTTTACTAAACACAAATTTGTTAAACGGGTTTGGGTACGGCGCTAGTTAGTTCTAAACATAACCTTAGCCAAATAAATACAACCATATTCCAATAAATATAACCTTAGCTAAATAAATACAATCTTATCCCAATAAATATAACCTTATCCCAATAAATATAGCCTTAGCCCAATAAATATAACCTTAGCCAAATAGATATAACCTTAGCCCAGTGAATACAAGCTTAACCCAATATTCTACAGTTTTTGTCCTTTTTTTAGATTTGTATTTTTTCCGTGAGGTATTTCTCAAACGGATTAGTTCTAATTTATTTCATTTCGTATTAAATATTTTGTCTGTTACCATGTCTACTTTTCGTGTCGTATGCCGATGTTTGATCGGAGGTAGCAAGATATAAAACATTACTGATATTTAATATTACAATACCACTACATAACGTAAAAATCCGTAATATTTTATAATGTGATACTGCCAGCAGCCTAAAGTACAATAACTTTACATCTGACTGTCAAAATGTGACTCCGACTGCTTTTGAGCATTCGAGATTCACCAACTAGACTTGAACGTCTTGTGTCCGAGGTGCCAGAAGACACGTTCCACTTTACACTCTCCATCAGAACACTTTATTAATGAAATAAAAAATTAACTCTGAACCTCGTTATATACAAGATTCTTTCATTTATATTTTATATGCTAGATAATTAATTAAATAATAATAATAATAATAATAATAATAATAATAATAATAAAAGCAGGTAATAATTTGCTACAAATATAGAGGACCAAAACGAAAACTTTTCGCTGGCTAAAATCTAAAAATATAAACGACTCTCACATTTACAGATTTATAAACTATAAGAATGTAGTTTGTTATCAGTTCCACTGAGATGATTATGAACATATAACCTGGCTGTTGCAGTCCTATTCCTTTTTGCGTTCTGGTCTCAAAGCGTGACGGTGCTGTGACGGTTTAGATCGTTTATCTCTATCCAAAATAACAGAGAAACGATGTCACTTTACGCGTTACCAAAGGCACTAGAAGCGTAATTGGTTCGATGAGCGACTTACATGATGAATAACTGCATGGTGTCCTGAAACAGGTGCCTTTGGAGATGGGGACAGCGTTGCCTAACATTCCGATCGGACTGCAGTGTTCTTTACAGTTCGCCGGGATTTTGTCCCAGGATGTCAAACGCATTGTTATGCATCCACGTGTAAGCACGCTGAGGTCGTGACAGCGTTCCCTCGCGGTACTGTATGCTAAAGCGCGTGCAAACCTCCGACTAGAATAAGCTACTGGTCCGAAACACCTTCAACACAGCTGTTAAGCAGTCCATAATACATAGCTGTTTTGCTGTGAAATATCTGAACATATTTATGTTTCTTTTAATAATTCTATCGTAGATAATCCACGTAAAATCCATAGTCTATTTAATATTTGGATATAGCTAATATAGCTAATATGAAATATATTTAAAGAGATTAATAAATAACACACATACATAATATCTGAGAGTGAAAAAATATATAGGCCTATATTTCTTATAAAAGGCTTTTGCTAACATATTTAGGGCCACTAGATGGCATATTAAGTCTTTGGCATAGTATCCAGAATGTGGTAGAAACGTTCAACTCGGATCTAGAATCCAAATCCAAGTCCTTGATTTTTAAATCCCTGGTAGGTAATCCAGCGGTTACAGTTTTATTTTGTTTTGTTTTGTTTTTTAAATGATTGCTAAAGGGGGTGGGGAGAAGGAAGAGGTCGCGGCAGACAGGGAGATTCACGCAAGATTCGCGCAATATTGGATGACCGGGAGAGACTGGACGGCGCAGTCAGCCCAGACTCAGCAGATACACGTCTGCAGCTGTAGCTCAGACATTTTGACAGAAATGCAGGTGGAAAACATATTTTCTCTGCAGTCCGCAGTAAAATCAGTGCCATGTAGCGCGCTGTGCTGCACCCATTCACTGGCGCATGTGCTGTCCAGGGACGTTTTACATGCATTTTCAGTGGCATACAGTCATGCCTCGAGCCTCTGACTGGCTTCCTGTGAAATACAGTCCCCACAATCCCACTGTTCATTTCCAAGTCTCGTTTGCCTCGTTTTGTGTTACTGAGCTATTCTTGTTTTCAGTTTTGTCTCTCTGCTCGCCCCATCTCCGGTTTGTCTTTGTTCGACTTCTGTTGTGTTGGCGACCTTCGCCCATTTTTTGACCCCGAGCTTTGACAGTTTTGCCTATAAAAATGATTGGATTTCACCTACAAGCGTCTGTCTCCCGAGCCTGACACCTGGCTAGGAGTTAGGCTTGAGAACCTCAAGGAGAAACACACCCTCCAGTCTCAACGGAATAAGAGAGCGAGACATCATCAGCAGGGTTTAGGCCGATACTTTGATATGCCTTGGAGCCATTCAAGCACCCTCGGTGACTACACAGTTTTCAGTAATGCCCATTAAAACTCTATCAACACTGGAACAGATCTTTAAAAAACTTCACATACAGATGAAACAACTATGCATGGGCATTTGAAATAAATTCTGAGAGGGTATATGTAAATATGTGGAAGTAACATACACTTCAGTACTGTGCACTGCACACAGATTAAGGCTACCCGGAATGCTAAAGGCCAGTATTACAATGTGCGCTACAATTACGCAGAACGGGCTCCTCCATCACCATGCCAACGTAGGTCCTTAAAACACACTCACATTTTTAGACACACTACACACCATCATCACTGCAGCAGAGCACATGGATGCAGGGTAGATTTTCCTCTGATCTGTTTTACGGGTGTCCAGTTTTCCGTAATGCCTCTGTCCCCTTGCACCCTTCCATAGCTCCGTTGAGGAGTTATTTTTGTTTACAGTCTCCAGCCCTGTCAGGACAAGCCCTCATCCTGGCCATGGAGGAGGGCTGACACCAGACTGATGCTTTTGCTTCCACAGCTGTTTTTAATGGGTTTAAAGATTACATTCTAGTTCTCATTTGATTGTTAATGCAAATTGCAACCTTTGGAAGTGCATGGATGTGTTAAGCCGTGTTCCAGTGTGGGCAGTAATAACATTTTCATGAGTGTGGCTGTACTGGTCTCATGAGTTGTGTTTGGTTACAGTAATACATTCATTTCCTTTCCTCTATCAATATATTTTTAAAAAATCAAATACAGACTGTATCATTCAATCTGATTCAAATCTAACAGAATTCAAACAGAATCGGATCTATGAATCGTGTGTGCCAGACATTGACACATGTGGTTTGTTATAAATCTTTGCAAAGTGCTGAATACAATGTTTAAACTGCCAAAGATTTGAGGTGTTCTGTGAGTGTGAGTGTATAATCTGTCTGTAGCGTTTTGATGAACTGAGCCCAAATCAGGCTTAAGCAATCATAAAAACACTGGAATGTAGCCTACAGCCCAACAGGTCCTCACACCTGACTGGTAGTGAAGGGATGAAGGAAAAATCAGTGCCACTGCAAGGCTGGTTTGGACCTGTTCAAATACAGAACTCACCACTAATGTCTTTTCCTCTTCCCTCTGCACAGGGTTTTGGACTTTAATGATTCACCCTGAATCATCGTATCGCTGTATGAGTGTGTGTGTGTGTGAGAGAGAGAGAGAGAGAGAGAGAGAGAGAGAGAGAGAGAGAGAGAGAGAGAGAGAGAGAGAGAGAGAGAGAGAGAGAGAGAGAGAGAGAGAGAGAGAGAGAGAGAGAGAGAGAGAGAGAGAGAGAGAGAGAGCTTACGGTAAGTAAGGCATGCAAATTGGGGCCAGTATGAGGAAGTGAAGGCATGATATGTTTAACACAGGAACAAGAGAGTAATAAAACACACACACATAAAACACACACACTACATACATAAATCATACACAACACACACATAAAACACACACACCACATACATAAAACCCACACAACACACACATAAAACACACACAACACACACATAAAACACACACACCACATACATAAAACACACACACAAACATAAAACACACACACCACATACATAAAACACACACACCACTCACATAAAACACACACATGCACACACAGAGCACAGATACACAGCACAAACACAGACAAACAACACACACAGCACAGTTCCACAGCACACACAAACACCCACCTACAACACAGACACTCCAAACACACACACACCACAGATTAATAGCACACATTCACACATACACACACGCACAGAAATTTGGGAAGGCACAGGGTGTAAATACAGGGTGTAAATCTGGGAAACAGAAGACTATCAGGTGTGACAGACACGAGGCCTGTGTCTCCCTCCTCCAGCTCACTCTCTGTGGTGGCCTTATCATTGTTTTTTACCAACGCTTACACACAGTTTGAAACTAGGGCTCATTTTGTCAAAACGTAAGACACAAAACCCCTAGCCCCCCGCCACACACACACACAACATGCAAAATGTCACTAATTTCTTGGAAAAGTAAACGCTTCATCTACAGCTATTCTTGGTCAAAATGGTATTTTTACATCATAACTGTATGCATTATTCTTTCTATATGTCAACTACACATCGATGTGATAAATGTAAAACACTATTAGCTTGTCTTTTCTGTGTCTTCAGTCTGCTGTCCAGAGCAGTAAAACTCTGTCATAGTACTCACACATACAAGTATTTTCACAAATATACAAGCTGTGTATACACATTCAATACACATTCACTATAAAATAAATCTCAATTACAAGGGGGTCTTTTTGGCTTGAACAATATCAAACAACACATCCCATCTATATTGTAATTGGAGATAAGGAAACTAGACATTTTCCTGAACTACTACTACTAATAGGAGGGGTGTCCTGTCTCCTGATTGGCTCTGCCACATAGCATCTCTCTGGTCAGACCACAGGGGCAGTACTGTCTGGGGTTACGCGTCCACCCCTAGCGTCCTCCTCCATCACCTGGAGAAGGGCTATGTGCGGGTGGGCTCAGAGATCGCAGACCTTCCGAAGACATGCCAAGGAGAATTCCTCCATACTGAGGACTGAGGAATAGAGAGTGTGATGGGTGTCAAACTTCCACAAATCACTGGTGGTCCGGTCTTGTACCAGAACAGCCTAGAGGAGAGTGGCTCTGGTCCTTCCCCCTGGCGATGGAGAATGAGTGTGTTGTGCAGTGTGTGAAGGGAGGTGATGATGTGGGCAGTGTTATAGGGACCAAGAGTCACATGGTGATGAATCATGCCATTCTGGATGACAGCTGCACATGTTGTGATGTTGCTGCCGCGTTGCCCAGCAACACTGGTGTCACTATGGTGTGCTGCGCTCTTCTTCCTCCTGCTCCTTGTTTCGGTGAGGTCACATACAGTCACCTCCATCGCTGCAAAGGAAGTCGTGGTCCAATGTTTCAGAATTTAGGCAAGACAAACCATTTCCATATGCCAGCAGGAACAGCAGGAGTTCTAGCAGTTCTGCAAAAACATCACATAAACTGTTTTTGAGAGGAAATGTTGCTGAAAGTTACCGTCACTCAGTTACAGTGGGACCATAGCGCACCCAGTTCAGCAGATAGGTCTCAGTTCCAAATGTCTGGACAATACTCTCTGCCCAGCCTCTCTGAAACCCAGACCATGGCTGACCATGTGGTCAACCAAACTTGCCTGGATCTCAAACCTGATGGTTGCTCTTCCTCAAATTTATCCTCTTCCTCTTCCTCTCTCTCCAATATTGGTTTCATTGCTGTCCAGACCAACATATCTACCCTGTGGCGTCTTCATAGTGCTCAGGCTCTGTCAGTCATAAGTGGCCTCAGCCATATGGACTGGGTTTGGGACATTGGTAAATGGCTGTGGCATTTGCCTGGTACTGTTTTCCGAAATAAATACTTTCAGAAAGGGTTTCAGTTTTGAATGACATGTCTAATGTCGAGAACTGTGCTTAGTGTTTTTCGAAACGACTTGTGAAATGAGTGTAACTCAGAGAATGTGCTTATGGTTTGGTAGACCAGGCCAATAGTTCTCTACATGAGTTAGTGGTTTCATTAATTTCTGTGTACATTTCTGACCTTTTTACATGGGTGAGTCTTTTTTTATGCAACATGCTTTTAAAATTGAACCACAAATCCACAGGTGTCAACAAGAATTAGGCTGTGAATATGGTCATTCGGTCATTACTGGCTTTATCAGCGCACAAAGAAAAGAACAGCGAGGTCCAGTAGTCCGAGCTGCCCAGAGCTTGCAGGGTCTGGAGTTATCACCTGCAAGGGCTTCAGCACACCAGCGCCCCATGGTGGAGATGGGTCTGTGTGCTCAGTATTTATGCTGGCAGTCAAATGTCTCTAGGCCCCCTCTGCCACACACTCAGGCGCACACCCACACACACACACACTCACACACACACAGAAAGAGAGTGTTACGCCTTACTTAACTTGTGAATCCTTACATTGAAAATATTTGCATGTAAACATTTAATTCTGATGTATACCAGCATAAGCACTAAGATAAACACACACCAGTATGCTTTACAGAGCAAAACTCGCATCTGTTGTCTAGAACAGGATGGCAAAACCCACTTCAATTCATAAAAATAACACAAACATCAAAGAAGAACTTCCACTTGTGTGTGGGTGTAGAAGCCCCTCCCCCTTGACACAGCACCTCCTCCACTGCGTCCTGTCATGCACGTTCCCTAACCCACTTCCTGTTAGATGTAATGCTGAGTGTGTGTGCGCGTCTGTGCTTGTGTGCGCTCTCGTTCGTGTGTGTGTATTTTACTTTTAAGCACAAGCCATCTGAAGTTTGCTTCTACACCGGCCAGCCGAGGCTGCCGGCGCCTCCTGACGTACCCGAATGGCTGGCGTGAGGGGCGGGAGAAACGTGCGCTCCATCTCGCTGCGGAGGGCTGCGGGAAGGATAGCCTGAGAGCCGCAGGTAAGAGCCCAGCTCCGTGCTCACGTCTGGGAGCTTTCAGAGGGGGGGTCGCCGTGAGATCCTGGCTGTGCCTGGACGGCTTTCTGCTCTTGATGTAGATGCTACAGGCGGGCAGTTGTTCAGAGGAAGGGTCAGGAGGTCGGGGATCGGGAGGTTGGGAGGGAGGTCAGACCCTGACATTTTGGCTCTCGCACAAATCCTGGCACTAGGAGGCGCCGAGGGGTTCTACTGCGCTGTGCAGCGGCCAGGGTGGAGACCCGGAGGCAACACCGTCAGGATCCAAGGGGTTTGTGGGGAGCTGGTGGTGGAGGGGGTGGAGGTTGTCGTAGGTTACATTTGGATACAAACCAGTTCCTCCCAGGTCCCTTAGATTCTTTGAAAAGATTTCCTCCAGTCCCTGTGAAGGAAGCTCAGAATACATTATGGTTCAGATCTAGACTTAGTCTGGGCTCCGTCTGGTTCTGAGTCTAGACTAGCCATTGTGCAAGGAGCTCAAAATCTATTTTGGTACTTAATCTAGGAGTCTGAGTGTACCAAGGATGTAGGCTTAGTCTGAGTGTGGGCTCCGTCTGGTTGAACTGAGCTGGCTCTAGATGTGGTGGAGTCTTCCTCAGGGACACCACCTGGGCTGCGTGCTGGCAGCTCCCTCCATGGGTCTCTCTTCTCCACCCTTATCAGGAAACATTTGACCTCGGTTCTCATTAAATACATCTGAGGTGCCTTTTCATTCTTCATCTTTTTAGTTTACCTGTTCTTGGGGTACAACATGGGTGAGTTTACTTGCTCTAACAGGTGAACAGGGGTGAGTTTACCTGCTCTAACAGGTGAACAGGGGTGAGTTTACCTGCTCTAACAGAGGTGAACAGGGGTGAGTTTACCTGCTCTAACAGGTGAACAGGGGTGTGTTTGCCTGCTTTAACAGAGGTGAACAGGGGTGAGTTTACCTGCTCTAAAAGGGGAAACAGGGGTGAGTGTAACTGCCTTTACAGGGGTAAATAGGTGCTTTAACACACTGATGCCTGAAAACTGGTGCATGACATTCCTGGTACAAAGGTGGAATAATGCAGAACTCATTCTGCGTCTGGACACAGGAGGCAGTAGTTATTGGCTGTGCTGTTAGGTGGGGAGGGATGACCTTATCAACACATTCAAATGTCATATTCTGGCCTATGGAGGTGTGGAGAAAGAATATGGAAGTATTTCACTTGCAAATGCCCCCAATGGCTCCTAAGATCAATAAACTCCAGCCCAGGCCTGTGGGTTTTCACTCGTGTGTGTGTGTGTGTGTGTGTGTGATGTTCACCTGTTTAGTGGGTGCTGGAGGTTAGGGATATATAGCTGACGTATTTTGGCCTGCCCTCCCCCACCCCGTTGCCCCAGGCAACACTTCTGCTTTTTTACCACATGACTCATTTAAAATTCCACTTACACTGATGGATGAAGTGTAGAAAACCCAGCTAAGGAAGTCTGTGTGTACGTGCGTTCGTGTGTGTGTGTACTGATGATAAATAACAGGGAATAGTTTTATTTTTTTACTTACTTTTTTATTGTCAGTCATTGAAAGTTTCAGTTTGCTCTAACTTTGCTCTGAGTGCATTTGTAAATTGACATTCAAACACACACCCAACCTCGCAATCAAACGTATGAATACGGGGCATTCTCACACACACACACACACACACACACTGTGCTCTACACATCTTCCTGTTTGTGTGGTTGCTCTTATCACCCACCATCACTTTCAGCAACATCAGTGCAGTTACACACTCAGACACAGGCACCTTACACACCTCACCTCACAATTACATTCAACACATGTAACATTCCCAACCTCACACTAATGCCTAACACACCTAACACACTCAACCTCATCGCCATACTGTGATGGAGGTGTCAATTAGGAGGGTTAAATGGGAGCTCTTTGGCCTGCTGCTCAAAGCTCCTGTCAGCCCTGAGTTTGAGTCCAGGTTAGGGTGGCTGCCTTCAGACCCAACCCCACAGCCATATTCCTACACCCCACCTCCCAATCACACCCAACCCCACAGTCATACTCCTAACACACCCCACCTCATAATCCTACCCAACCCCACAGCCATACTCCTAACACAAGATAGAGTTTATATGTATTTTGTACTTCTAGTCATCAGCACTGATCCCTGTATTTCGACAGTATTCTAGATCATTGGTATCTTGGACTCTAACCTACTGTACTGTACTAAGATGTATTCTATGAGTAAATGACAAAGCAATTTTTTTAAGTTGCTCTGGATAAGAGCATATGCTAAGAAAATGTAAATGTAAAAATGTGCTCAACACACCCCACTTCACACTAATACTTCAACTTTAAGTCTTTTGTTTTTTAAATGAGATCAGGAATTACTATAAATGCTAAAAGGGAAACTCTAATTTTATTCAGAGGGTCTGTGTTCACACGGCATACGTTAGTACTGTTTAGTGTGTGTGTTCACACTACATGTGACTGGCTGTAACATGAGCTGTAGGGGACACCTGGGGTGACCTTACTGACACTCCCTCCTTGTAGGTTTCAGTCTCCACTTTACTGCATAACAGCAGCAGGACAGCAGAACAGAACAGGGAGGTGGTTATGTGTAGGATTTGTTAATACAGTTCAGACTGCAGATCAGAGTCCAAACAAAACTCTCACTTTTCTCCTGCATCACAGACTGATGCCATGTTTAGTACACGCAGCAGCCAATCCCCACACTGCATGGTGGAAAGCATTGGCCAATCCCCATGCTGTGTGGTTTGCGTTATGCCTGTTTTAATTCCAAGGATTCCACTCTTCTGCTGATTTCCTTTCCTGGGCTGAGCAGCGTGTGTTCCCAGGCAGTGACCAACCCACTCTGATGTATTTCCAATATGCAAAGCTTAAATCACTAAATTTGTAACTCTTTTTTGAGCTGAGAACAATGCACTAAGAATAATAAGTCTTTTTTTCTGGCAATACGTCTTTGCCAAAAAATCCAGATTGAATTTCATTTAAAATCTCAAATAACACAGGCAGTCAAGATGCAGTTTAGCCATGCGTTAGTGTGGCCTCTGCAGTAGACGTTTAGATGTGCTTGACCTCCATAATTAACCGAATATCCTCGCTGGCATGACTTCATAATACAAAATGATGAGAGCGTGAGGTTCTTATCAATACAGGCCAACAGGAAGGAACCTTGACCCCAGGTTCCTCATTTCCTGTCAAACGGGAGAAGTTGGCAGCTGAAGCCAGCTGTGCTGGTAAAGATCGCTAGGTGAGCCTCCGTGCCTGCAGAGACCATCGTGTCAACCAGAACCCATTCACAAGAAAGGGGAAGCCCTAACACTCCAGTCCTACCGCTATTGTTTGACTGCTGTTATTTCCGAAAACAATCAGCTTGGCTAATGCTCATTGTTACGGGGTAAATGAGCTTGGTGCGGGGGTGAGCATCAGAGCTGGTTAGGGGGAGCGGGGGGGGGGGGGGGGGGGCAGAGCAGAAGTCATACGCGGGATATTGGCCTCTATCAATCAGAGCCTCACACAATAAGGCTCAAAGAGTGGTGAGTGTGGGAGTGCATCGCTGAGAACGATCACACCAACAATGGGGCGACACCTGCTTCCTCGGAAGAGTCCGGGAAGCCGCTTCCTGTTTGGGCCCGGTGGAAATGCAATCGGCCCGGCGAGAGGGGCGGGGGGAGGGCAGAGAGAAGGCAAGCAGGAGGACATTCAGGAGGACATGGCAGGTCACAAACAGCAGCGGCAGAAGCGTGCCGGAGGGGAACCCGTTGAGCTGTGGGTGAAGGCTTCCTCCTGGAGACTTCATTAGAATCCATCCAGTCCGGCACACCACCAGTGTCGGAGTTGACAGGACTGCAGTTAAAGCACTTTATAACAGCCCAAGGTGTCCGTAGTCTGAACACCATAAGATCTACCACCAGGACCGCAATGCAGTGCGACCTGAGTCTGGCACAGACCAGTCCGACCGAGTCAGAGCGCTGCGCAGTTTCAGCTCCGACACGATCAATCCAACTCGACTAATGGAATGAGAAGGAAGAAACAATTATGAGTGAACTCAAGAAACCACTCGACTGTGGTGTGGCCCTTCAAGATTTGAGTTTGGATGCCTGATGCATTACCTGAAAAAAACCCTCTCCCAATATAATGTACACACTTCAGAATAGTTTTTGCTTGGACGAGAGACAGGAAGAATAAAAACACTCAAAATGTGACAGTGCTGACATACAGGAAACATAAAGGCTTACCAACATGAAGCCCAGCAACATGTTGACATGCTACAGGCCGTGGTACAGAGAAGGCGCCGCTGGATCACGAGTGCTGCCCAGATGAAATCCTCCTCTGTCATAAGAGGATGTGAGCACAGCCTTTGACATGTCAACAAGGGTCACTTCCACTTTTTCAGAAGTTGCAAAACGGGGGAAGAGAAGGAGGCACCTGACAGAGTGCGAGGAGTTCGCTTTCGCTGGACTGTGCCAATTTCAACATCGTTTCATAGAGAGGTGTTGGCAGAGCGCAGGGCAACCTGCACAGCTCAATTAAGGGAACTGAAATCCCTATAAGCGTCCCTTTATCAGCTCAGCCTGAACTTAGTAAAACGTGTTCGTATTTATTTGGAAAGCAAACAGCTGGCAAACAGCTGGGGTGTGAAAGCAAAAGAGTGCATCTCTCTCTCTCCCGCTCTGTGTTGACGCTCTGGAGACGTATGCAGATCACG